>NW_027225344.1:0-300000 GCF_041296235.1 Equus asinus | reverse complement strand
CAGCAACAACTTCTTAGTGTACAAGAAGAGATGAGTAAGATGCAGGAAAAGATGAATGACGTGGAGAATATAAAGAATGAATTAAGGAACCGAGAATTAACGTTGGAACGTATGAAAATGGAGAGGCTAGAGTTGGCTCAGAAACTCCGTGAAAATTATGAGGACATAAAATCCATAACCAAAGAAAGAAATGATCTACAGAAATTACAAGAGTCCTTTGAAGTAGAGAGAGAGAAACTTAAAGAATACATAAGAAGAATTGAAGTTAAGGTCAGTTAGACCCTTTTCTTCATCTGTTGTGTTTCCTTAAAACTGAGCCAATTGGGAAGGGGGGCAGTGTTGAGATGATGTTGTTAAAATATTCTTTAAACTTCACATGCTAATAAAGGGTCTGGAAACAAAAGAAGAACTCAAAATTGCTCACATGCATCTGAAAGAACACCAAGAAACTATTGATAAACTCAGAGAAGTTGTTTCAGAGAAGACAGATGAAATATTAAATATGCAAATACATTTAGAAAACACAAATACTGCCTTAAAAGCACAGGTATTTTTTTAAAGTTGTTATCTGAGTAGCTGAGAGTTTGAATCAGGTCTTTTGTGTAAAGAAACAAGATATGAGTTAGCCTAAAATTGGAGACAAGTAAAGATTTGCCTATTAATTTAGAAACTATTATTTAGCTTTTTATCAAATCTATCTATATCATAATTTATTGTATGCTTATCTCAAGATCCAAGAACTTCAGGAGAAAGAACATCAACTTCTTAAGGCAAAAAATGATCTCAAGGAAAATATGCATCAAACAGAGCAATTGAAGAAGCAATTAGAGGCCCAGAATTCAACTCTGGAAACTATAGAAACAGAGAAGTTCAAATTGACTCAGAAACATCTTGAGAACCTTGAAGAAATAAAACTTGTTGCTAAGGAAAGAGATGGCCTCAGAAGAGTGGAGGAAACCCTCAGAACGGAGCGAGAGCAGCTCAGGGAAAGCCTGCGAGAGACGGAAGCTACAGTAAGCGATACTCCTTCCCTCCCTCGTGAGGAAGCGTGGGCTTTGCTGACAGCAGTGAGCCCTGCTTTCACATGATGGTGCTGCTGGTGTGAGTGAACTGATAGAAACTTTTAGGCACGTAACTTGGTATTGTTCTTGAAAATTGTAAATTCTGTAAGCAATATTTTCTTCATAGACTTTATCCTACATGTATACTTAATCAATTGTTAAGATAAAGAAATATATATATATATACATACACATATATACACCACAGTGTTGTTCATTGTAGCAATTTGTAATAAAAAATGGGATACAATCTGAATGTCCATCAGAAGGAAACTGGGTAAACAAGAGCAATATGTCAGAATACTATGCAACACCTAATAAAAAAATGGAATAGATTTGACCGTCCTAATATGGAAAGCCCAGAATGACTCTTAGGAGGAAAAGCAAGCTGTAGAATAGTGCACATATAACATGTTTGCCTCTGGAAAGTGGAAGCAGGCTGTGGGAGGTGGGGACAGGGAGGAAAAGCTTATCACTTTCTAACAACAAAAATACAGAGTAAGAAGTAATAGTTTTATTATTTTTACTAAGAAAATATGTTATTTTCATTAAAAAAATACTAACATTTTAACATTAAGATATGTCACTGTTCTCAAAATTTCTCTAATGATGAAGAATCTGGAAAAACAAGAGGAACTAAGAATTGCTCACATGCATCTGAAGGAGCACCAGGAAATTATTGATAAACTCAGAGGGATTGTTTCTGAGAAGACAGATGAAATATCAAATATGCAGATGGATTTAGAAAATTCAAACACTAAATTACAAGAAAAGGTATGGGGGGAGGGGAGGGTTATTTGATTGGCTGTCTGACTTATTTGTGCCTATAATCCTCTGGGGATATGAAATAGTTTAGCCACATTGGAAGACACGTTGGCAGTGTTTACTGACACTGAACATGTACATGCCTGTGGCCCAGCGATTATAGGTATGTACCTGAGAGAAAAGAACGCATACTTCCACATAAAGATATGTACAAGAATGTTCATAGCAGCTCTAATCATAATAGTGAAAAACTGAAAACAACTCAGATGCCTTTCACTGGGAGAATGGATTTACACCTTGTGGTTTATAAGTTCAAAAATAGGCAAAGTCACCTAAGATGACCAAGGTCATGATAGTGGTTGGCTGTAGTAAGGGGGCACACAGGAACTTTTTGGGGTGCTAGAAATGTTCTATATTTTAATCTGGGTTGTTATTACATAGATGTAAACATATGTCAAGAATAATTGAGCTATACACTTAAGATTAGTGCACTTATGTGTATATGTACATGAGTGCATCTATATACATGTGTATATATGCACAAGTATATATATGTATCTATATGTACACTTGTGTGTATATGTACATATGTACACACTTGTGTGTATATATATATACACTTACGTATATAATCTCAAAAGAAAATAACTTCTGTGTGGAATTATGCAGAATATTAATGAGTGACATTAGAAGCCTATTGTCTTAATCAATTTAGAAACTATTCTTTATACTTGTCTTAAAAACCATCTGTATCCTGACATGTTATTTTATGATTATCTTGATAAGATCCAAGAACTTAAGGCAAATGAACATCAGCTTTTTAAGTTAAAAGAAGATGTCAGTGAGACACAGAAAAAAATGTCCGAGATAGAGCGATTGAAGAAACAATTCAAGGCCCAAAGTTTAACTCTGGATAAAATAGAAACGGAAAACTTAAACTTGGCTCAGAAACTTCATGAAAATCTTGAAGAAATGAAATCTGTAATGAAAGAAAGAGATAATCTAAGAAAAGTGGAAGAGGCACTCAAACTGGAGAGAGACCAACTGAAGGCAAACCTACAAGAAACCATAGCTAGAGTGAGTTATACTCTTTCTTCCTGTCCAGCACACATATTTTTAATACAAGAAGCTTCCTTCTCTTTTAAATAAATGATACTGTTGGTGAAAAAGTAAATGTTAGAGCCTTTTAGGGAGACAGTTTGACAATATCTTATTAAAAATTTATCAGCATATACGTTTGTTACAGCAATTCCATTCCTAGGAATTTATCCAACCAATACATTCACACATTTGGGCAGAAATACAACAGCATTCACTGCAGCATTGTTTGTGGTAAACAAAAGCTAAAAGCAATCCAAGTGTCCGCCATAAGGCACTGGCTAAGTGGGGTTTGTCTGTATAAGGGAACACTAAGCATAAGAATGGGACACTTTTTCTGTGACGTTGATCTAGAAGGGTGTCCAAGGGGTCTGAAAGGAGAAGAGCAAGCAGCCAGTTCAACAAGGAGCAGGACTAGGATGGGCGAGGTGAGGGACAGGGTCTGTACTCTCTATCCTTCCATACTGTTCTGATTTGGGGGTGGTGTGTTGGTGGTTTTTAACTGTGAGAATGCATTTTTTTACTTTAACTAGTTCATCATTAAGAAAAGATAATGTGCCTTTATATTATCATATTTCTCAATTTCTTCTAATAATAAAGGATCTGGAAACACAACAAGAACTGAAAATTGCTCGTATGCATTTGAAAGAACACCAGGAAACTATTGATAAATTCAGAGAGAGAGTTTCAGAAAAGACAACCCAGATTTCAAATATTCAAAAGGATTTAAATAAGGCAAAAGATGAATTACAGGAAAAGGTATTGTTGTTTTATTCTTTTGGGAGTAGTTGTGTCCAAAATTATTTGTAGACTCAGCAAGGAGATAGAAATAGATATATAGACATAGATATGTGCTTGTATGTAACAAATAGACTATTTTCCGTCCTTGAAGGAGTTCTGTTTGCATTCTAACTTGTTTTATAATTATCTCAAGATCCGAGAACTTCAGAAAAAAGAGCTTCAACTTCTTAAAGTGAAAGAAGATGTCAGTAAAACTCATTAAAAAATGAATGAAACGGAAGGATTGAAGAAGCAGTTTGAGGCCCAAAATTTATCTATGCAAAATGTGGAAATGGATAACTTACACTTGACTAAGAAACTTTATGAAAGCCTTGAAGAAATAAGAATTGTAGCTGAGGAGAGAGATGAGCTAAGGAGCATAAAAGTCTCTCAAAAATGGAAAGAGACCAATTCAGAGAAACCTTAAGAAAAATGATAGCTAGAGCGAGTTCAGAATCTACCCCTATCTAGTAACTATTTATAAGAAACAAGCTTTTTTGAAAAGGGTAGCAATGTTTTTACTTTTTTTTTCCGGGAAATTTCTACAAACGGAGGATAATGGGAAAACTATTACTATAACTTTTCACACAAACAGGCAAGTACAGTTTTAAAAGAAGCTAAAATCTATTTCAGAAAATACCATTTTAATTCTTTATTTTTAAGAAAAAATTTGTTAAATAAGCAGACTATTTTCTTTAATGAAATTTTAAAAGAGTTTTTAAACCAAGAAATAGCATTATTCTCAATGGAGAAATAGTTGAAGGATTCGATTTACAAAAGATTAAATAGCCCATCTCTCTATCTCTACCTGATAGGGTTAGACGTGGGCTCTTGTTAGTGACATTAGAAGGGAAGAAGGCAAGATGAATACAAAAAAAGAAATTGAACTGAATCCTCTAAAAAGTAATGTAAACTTCAGATCAATAAGAAAGTTTATGAAATCTATAAAAATCTTTTTCATTCTCATATTTCAATAGTGAAGAAAGAATAAAGTGGAAAACAGTATCATTTGCAATCTCAATAGAAACATCAGACACTTGGGAATCATATTTATGTGGACCCTAACTAAATTTATAAAGAGATTTAATTCATTCAACAAATATTCATTGAACAATTAGTCTTCTGGGTACTGCAGTAAATAAGATAAACAAATGGGAGAAAATGTTTTGTTTTGTACTTGTAGTCAGAAATACAAAATGTAGGCAGGGTATGAATTTTCTGGTCCAAGGTGCTGGGAAGAATATATGAATGGAGCTTGGAGCACCATGGACAGTACAGACAGTCGTGCTAGCATGTTTAGTTGGCAATAATTATTCTACTGCAGAGATCTGGAAGAGTAGGAACCAGAGATAAATCTAAAACCTAATTTGCAGCTATGAACGTTACAGGAACAGATTCTGTCTCCAAAAAATATGTGGTTCTCCCACTTTTTTCCCCAATGAGTTGAGGTTACTCACTAAAAGACTTCATGATACTATTATTCATTTTCTGACCATTTTTTACATTTTTTTGTGTTACAAGTATAATATTTGATTCCATTATTGAAATAATGTACAATGTGTAATTGAAAAAGTAAATGATTAGACATTATATATGAATGGAGTTATAGCTGAAGCCTTGTTTATTTCTTTCCATCCAAGCAGGACCAACAGAACATCAAAGAGGTATTAAAATATGAAAAAATGTTGCTATGTGATGGAAAACAGCACCTTACAGAAAGCCTGAGAGAAAAGTGCTTTAGGATAAAAGTAAGTGCCCCTGTTCAAATTACAAATAAATATTGGGGCCCTTCCAAAGGCCTGAGGAGTCACAGGCACCTCTATGGAATGAATAGATAATGCTCAGTATTCTTCTAAACTTCATAATCTAGTACAGATATGTGTGTGCATACATGCATACATACACAAACAAAACAGTGGGGTTTGGGGCCGGCCCTGGGGCCAAGTGGTTAAGTTTCTGCTCCCGCTTCGGCAGCCCAGGGTTTCCCCAGTTCAGATCCTGGGCACAGACATGGCACCGCTTGTCAGGCCACGCTGAGGCAGCATCCCACATAGCAAAACCAGAGGCACTCACAACTAGAATATACAATTATGTACTGGGGAGGCTTTGGGGAGAAGAAGAAAAAAGATTGGCAACAGATGTTAGCTCAGGTGCCAATCTTTGAAAAAAAACAGTAGGGTTTATGATTTTGAGGCTTCACTGGAAAGGTGGTATTTCAGCAGATACCTGAAAGGAGTCAATGGTTGAGACATACAGGTATCTGGTGGAGAGCAGAACAGGCAGGGAGAACAGCAAGGACAGAGCTCCTGAAGCAGAAGCTGCCTAGTGGGCTCCAGCAACATCAACAAGGGGGAAAGCTAATGAGAAACGAGGTCAGAGTTAACAGGAGGAAGCAGGCTGTGGGGCTTTTAAAAGACTTTGGGTTTTACTCTGAACGAGATGTGGATCCACTGGAGAGTTTTGACCACAAGAGAGACATGGTCTGACTTACATTTTAAAGGGATAGCTCTGATTGTTGTGTTGAAAATTAAGTGATAGCAGGAAGACTATTTGAAAGACTAATTTCAGTAATCATGCGAAGATGGTGATGGCTTGGCCCAGAGAGGTAGTAGTGGAAGCAGTGAGAAGTGTGTGGATTCTGAACATGTAGTGAGGGTAAAGCCAACAGGATTTACTGTCACCCCTATTAGAACACAAGATCCCTAAAGACTTCTGTGTGTTGTTTATGGCTGCATCACTTAGCACAGTCCTGACAGAAGTCAGCCTTCAATATGTATTTATTAAAAGTACAAATGAATGACTAGACAGTGCTGCTCCAACCATAAGGTGATTCCTCCTAAGACCAAAGGCAAGAATCCCCTCTCCAACATCCCAGATTAATGAACATCTATCTAGGTTTTCCTTAAATTATTAAAAGGAGAGCTCATTATTGTCAGAAGCCCCTTACTCTATTGTTTAGCACCCTGAACTAAATATGTTAATACCCGATTGAATGTAAAGTGTTCTTCCACCTGTGCCCTGACCAGCTTGTCACCTGTCTGGTCTCTAGAAAGTTGAGCTGCTGGGCCTAGGCCTAATGGGTGTCTGCCATACACAAGGCACTAGACTGGGTGCTTTACCTCATGAGACAGAGTTTATTGTTCCATTTATAAACAAAGAAATTGAGGCCCAGGAGGAAGTTTAGTCATTGCCCAAGGTCACACAGCTGGTAAATTGGTAAAATTAGGATTTGAAACCAAGTCTAAGTTTAAAACTTGGGTATAGAAGCATTTCTACAAATGTAATTTTATTTCCTTTAATTTATAGTGTCTGTATGTATTTTATAGGTTATATTTAGATATTATCTAACATTTTACTTAATTCCCTAGAAAACTTTGTGGAAATTATTGTACTCTTCATTTTGTAGTTGGGAGAATGGCTCAAGGATTTCCCCAGTCAGGAAGTGACAGGGCTAGAACCTGAACTCTAACTCTGATAAAAGGTGAGAAATCTCAGATTCTAGGCAGATAATAGAACGTAGGTCATGTGATTTGTTGTCACTCGTTTTGATGCTGGCTCAGTGAGCTGAGGAGTCGAAAGAAACATTTCTTGGACTCTCAAGGTCTGGCAGTAGTGCTCTTTTATTCAGGAAGTAGCATGGAGTAGCATGGGGACAGGACCTATGGGCAGTGAAGAGCTGCAAACATGGGTTGAGGGTAGGGCTAAATTTATAAGGCATAAGTATGTGAGTTGCTTCTTTACAAGACAAAGGAAAAATTAGGTAAAAAAAGTATCAGTGCAGGTGGAGTCTGGTTATCAGGTGGTCTTATAACTTTGGGTAAGAATCAGATTGAATGAGGTCAGGATGTCCCATGCTTCTGTGAGGATGATATAGATTGGTATGTAGGCCAGGAAGCCTTGGGCTTTTCTCCCTGAGGCATCCTTGATCCTCATCAGTTTTATCTGCTCACTCACACCACCTATTGTCAACAGAAGCTAGCATTCAGCCTTGAGCTACAATACATACTAGATTGAATTCATGCAAATTTCTCTTCCAACTTTGTAAATGTTCATTCAAATCATGGATGTTTAGAAGACTAAAAGAAAATGTATCAAAATGATAACAATGGTTGTTTCTGGTTTTCTTTGTTATAGCTGTTTTATAGAGGATTAGAATTGGCCACCCCAAGATATATCTCTTTGGCATGAAGATTATTTTGGGCTGGTTACTTTCAAAAACTGCAGACATGAGAGAAACTCTGAAAAGTAGAAGTTACCCTTTGTAAGAGACATTTCCATTTGTAAGGGAAATCTCCATCTGTAAAGATGTCTCCCTCTCTGTACCAGGAAGAAGGGGGATGACCTTACCTCTAGAAACTCTTATCAATGCGGAAGGCAAGGACTTAAATCTGCATAATAACCTTACTCTTGTTTACTGTACTTGTCTGGTAACCTCCCATACTGACTCCCCCTACCCACAACATCCTCCTTTGTCTTTAGCTGAAGATGATATTTAAGGTGAGAGCTTCCGCCATTTTGGTGAGTTGCTCAGTTTTCCTGGGTCTCTCCCATGTATACATGTTATAAAGCTTTGTTTAATTTTCTCCTGTTATTCTGTCTCATGTGAATTTAATTTGCTGTCCAGCCAGAAGGACCTAGAGCGTGTAGAGGAAATATCTTCCTCCCCTACAGTTTAAACTTCTTAAATTTCCACAATGATTATAATTATTTCTATAATCCAAAATCGACAATAACATTTTCTTTTTGTTTTTTATACACAAATGTCTCAATTTATTTCTGCCCTATAGAAAGTGTTAAAGCATAAATTTTGTTACAATTCCAGAGCTAGGACTACTTATTGTTAAAGTAGAATGAATTATTAAATTGAATGAATTCTCACTGCCTTTAGGAGCTTCTGAAGAGATACACAGAGATGGATAGTCATTATGAGTGCTTAAATGGACTCTGTCTTGACTTGGAGAGGGAAATTGAAACCCAAAGAGAGCTTTCAATTAGAGTAAAAGCAAACCTCTCACTTCCACATCCACAAACCAGACAGATTCAGAAACTTCTCACTGCCAACCAGAGATGTTCCATGGAGTTCCACAGAGTCATGAAGAAACTCAAGGTACCACCTGTTTTAGTAATATCTTTGTAAATATTGCCATTAATTTCAGTTACAAACCAGTATATTTAAGTCCTGCTTTGGGAGTTGGTGTATTTGCTAATTAGTACATTTGCTACTGAATTAAAGATGGCATGGGTCTGAGAATAGCATGTGCAGGATCCTCAGTGCATCTAGGACCTGCTCATTCAACAAAACCTGAGCTCTGCCTTTGGCCTTAACAATGTGTCAGGGTGCTGGGGAGACAGAGATGAGCAAGCGCTAAATCTCTCCTAGTCCAGTGGGTGAGGCAGACATTTGAACAGGTGAGAAGTGCAGTAGTGGACAATGTCCTGGAGAACAAGTTGGACAAGACTGGACTGGAAGCTGGGCTCAAGCAGTAAAGCTTAGAGTTCATTTTAGAGATGAGGAGGGGTCACTGGACAGTTATTTTAAGTGGTGGCAGTAATGTGATCGGGTTGCCATTGTAGAGACTTCACTACAGACAAAGAAGAAATGAGTCTGCAGGGGATGATAAGCCTGGTGGCAGAGAGAAGAGACAAGAGGCAGTTACAATTGTCCTGATGAGATGTGATGGGTGACAGTACTATGGGGGAAGGATTCATAGGGATGGAAAGGATGAAAGAAGTTAAAGAAATATTTGGCAGTTTACAATAGTAGGTCCATGTGCTTGACAGTGGAGGGAGGGGAGGGAAGTTCAGACTGAGCCCCAGGATTTGGGCTTAGCCGGGTTTGTGGATAGTGGTGCCATTAACTGATAGAAAGAAAAAACGAAAGGGAGAAGGCAGGTGAGGCAGGAGGAGAGATCTGGTGTTTAATTTGAGATGTTTTGAGATAGAAATACCTATAATGGAACATCCAGGAAGAGAAACCAAGTAGGCTTTTAGTTGTGAATCTGAGGTTTGTCAGGAGAAAAATCAGGACCACAGATAAAGATGTGGGATCCATCAGCATTTGGTGATAGATAGTACAACAGGTGTGAATGAGGCCACCCAGAAGTATAATAGAGTGAAGATAAAAGAGAACTCTGGAAAAGATCAGTTCTCAAGAGGCAGTAGCAGAAAAGAGAGCAACACATGAGTTTGAGGTTGGAAAAGTCAGAGAGATAAGAGAGAACTGAGCAAAAGTGCCATTGGTCAAGTCAGTGGTGGAGAGTGTGTCAAAGATGAAGTGGTCAAGAGTGTCAGATGCTTCAGACAGCCAGAACATGAATGAAGAGATCCCCTCAATTGTTGACAATAGAGCTTACTGGTGACCTTTGTCAGAGCAGTTTTAGTTGAGTGGTTAGGAAAGAGGCCAGATTGTAAATTGTTAAGGAATGGTGGAAGTTGAGGAAGTAGGAAGCGGTATCTTCCCTACCTAGGTAGATTGCCCCTCAGGCTCTAATAGTCTTCAAAAGCCTAACAATCAGATATCCAGAACTTATTCATGAGGTCCATAGAACCAGGGCATTCAAATTCTTGTCCCCTTTAAGCCACACTTGACAGGTAAGTCCTGAGGCAGGGCACACTCACGTTGGCCACCCAGCTGACATAGGCAGGAGAGGATGTTGAAATGAATCTCACTGGGAAAACTGCGTGATATAATTAACCAAAAGGAGGCAATAGAAAAAGGTGGGTTTATAGGGAAAGGCATCATGTTACATTGTAAACATATTGAATCTGAGGTAACTGTAGGACATCCCTGAGGTAGCTCCAGAAGGAAGTCAGAAATAAGAAACTAGAGGTCTGGAAGTCACTCTCTGAAGACGCTGAGAGTAGAAACTTGGGAATAGAGAGAGGTTCTTCCCTTCTTCCTCACTCCTCAGAGGATAGAGACAAACAAGACAAGCCGCCCCACCTCTTAGTCTTGAGAGTTTAGAACTTCCTCTAAACGTGATAAAAGTTTCATTTCCCAATTTGTTTCATGTTTTCCTGCAAGTATGTGTTAAGCCATGTTACAAAGATAAAGGAAGAACAACATGAATCCATCAGTAAACTTGAAATGGTTTTTATTGATGAAGTGGAAAAGCAAAATGAACTGCTAAGTAAAATGCAGCATCTTCAACAAGATGATGATGTACCATCCAGAGAATTAGGGGACCTCCAGTTGAGCCAGAAAATGGATCTACATATTGAGGTATGATTTATTTAAAATGGATTTAATTAGATTTTAAGTCTTTTTATCAAATAGAAAGGTACCTCTTCATGTGCTTAGAGTCATTTTCATTTATGAAATTAAAAACAGCTTGCAGAGGGGCCAGCCTGGTGGCGTAGCAAGTGGGTTCCTGTGCTCTGCTTTGGCAGCATGGGGTTCGCTGATTCAGATCCTAGGTGTGGACCTGGCACTGCTCATCAGGCCATGCTGTGGCAGTGTCCCACAGAGAAGAACCAGAAGGACCTAGAACTAGGATATACAACTATGTACTACTGGGGCTTTGGGGAGAAAAAAAATAGGTTGCAGAATGACAGCTGGCCAGATGTAAAGAGTGCCAAGTCATAGACTAGCCTCCTTTCAGAACTACACAGATATAGAAAAGTAGACTTAATATCAGCAAGTAGGATTTCTTGGAAGGCCAGAATAAGTTTCCAAATGCCTTCTAAAACTTCCTAGATCTGTGACTGGGAGTCACAGACATTTGTATTGTAGCAACCCCACATGGAGTGTCCTGCTCTCACCCAGCAGTGTGAGGCCCCTGCAGTTCCCAGTATGCATGCAAGGCCTGCTGTATGCACAGAAAAGCTGCATCCAGAAGCACTTCAGACACTGTCACAGATTCATTGTTTCGAACAGGTTTTAAAAATGCCAAAAGGCAGAATTTGTAGATGTGCCTCTGTTACATAGCCTATACTGCCAAAATTTTATTATTTAAATTAGAATTATATTTCTAATATAATGAGGATAAATTAGAATTATGTTTACTTCAAAATATTAGAAGTGAAAGTTCAGTAAGGTTATTTTCCCCTTTTTATGATATTTGTCTGATATTTAGATAAAAACTTTCCTAAGATTCAGGAGATTCAATGCTTATTTTTCACACAGGAAATTCTCAAAGATTTTTCGGAATGTGACTTCCACAGCGTAAAGATGGAATTTCAACAAGTACTGAGTAATAGGAAAGAAATGACCCAGTTTTTGGAAGAGTGGTTGAATACTCATTTTGATATAGAAAAGCTTAAAAATGGCATCCAGAAAGAAAATGATAGGATTTGTGAAGTGAATATCTTTTATAATAAAAAGATAATTGTAAGTAGTACTTTTTTTGTGCTCATTCTTTTTTTTTGTTTGCTTTAATTTTTCTGCCTCATTCTTAAAAAGACTTAGAGCAACTTAATTTTAAGTATATTTTCTTTCATTTATTTGTATATGCTTCTTTATTTTTTTATTTGAAAAAGAGTGACTGTAAATGTGTTCTTCCTCTAACACATTTTGCTTCCTTAAGGTAATTAAATATATCAACTTGTAAAGAAGATAATAAAATGTTGCAGTATAACAATCCATTTCCACTGGTGAAACCTCAAATCTTGCCATTTTCCTCTGTCCTTTCTCGCTTCCATAAGACCTGAGCCTTTTCCCCCAAGTATCCTCAAACAAGGTGAGATGCTAGCCTGTTTCAGGGCTGTGGGCAGCACCTGTGGTCAAGCCAAAGACAGCTCTAGTCCACTAATTAGTGAGGCCTTGTGCTTCTCACCTCGGTGCTGTTGCTATCATACGTGCTGATCCTTCAACTGTGAGGTTCAAACATGTGGTTTGTATCATTGTTCCCAAGGTGACCAGCCCTTGTGGACAGATTCATATGAACCAATATTGCTTGAGATCAGTTTTATTAATTTGTTTTACTTTCCACTGATGAGAAGATTCATTCGGCTTTCTGAAGTAATCTCTACCTCATACACCTGGTAAAATTGTCATTAATCAGAAAGTTGCTTGTTATATAGGCAGTTGGAGCAAAGGGAGCTAGATTAATATTATAGCTCCTAAGACTGGTTTTATATTTCATTTGTTTGGGTAGTTCTTTCCTGACACTTTAATTTCATCTGGAAACTATACTTAAATCACATTGAAATGTAGATAACATTTTTAAAAAAAGGTTTTCCTGTGGATAGTGAATCCCATTTGTCGAATACCCCAAGCTAGCAAAACAGTAAATGAGCTTTTAAAATAAAAAAAAATGGTCCACAATCAATGAAGAAAAGCATAAAACCAGTGTTTGGGATAAGATAATTTCCATATAATTCAGTGTTTTTCTCATAATATTGAGGGCTCACTTGTGGTTAGAAAGTAGAGATTTCTGCTCTGTGGATCAGCATGGATATGTGGCTTCTTCCACCATCTGAGCATAGCAATTGATAACTTGGTGTGGTGTGGGGTCAGTAGTCCAGAACCAAGGAGAGTCCAGGGTGCCAGCAAGAACAACTAATTTAGGATCCGCATCTCACAGAACTACCATAAAGCCACAAAGAAAGATACAGGTAAGGCCAAGAAGGCATTCATGATGAGAGCAAAAAGTACATCCCATAGGAATAGGAAGTAAAAAGATGATAGAAGCAATTTCAGAGTGAGTCAGCCTTTGATGTAATGAGGGTATGGATTGGCTGTTACTCCCTGCACGGAAATAGAAGATTTTCAGATTACGAAAAGTCAGTAAATTTTTTTCCTTATAAACACTGAGGTTTGAAATGAAAGAGGAAAATAGATTGTTATTAAGTTTACTGGGTATGCTCTGCTATTAGATGTCAGTTAATGTTTATATATGACATTATATATGTCATAACATACATAATGATTTTAACCTGACCAGTTCTTCAGATTCCTCTTCATATGTCAGTGCTGATCTAATAGAATGAGATTATCATCTTGCAGATCAATATGAATCCTCTCTAGTCCTTTTTCTTCTTTTATTCTCATAATCAATATCCAGCGTCTTCTGAAATGTCAGGAACTGGTGCAAGCCACAAAGAATGTTCACATTCTTTTAAAGTACTATTCTAGAATGTTCTGAATAATGAATTTCAACATATGCCTTGTCCTAGAACTCTAGTATTTTCCATAGTGGTTTTTTTAATACGTAATTCATTTTAGAAGCTATAGTGTTGTCTTTACTACTCAATAGGCTATAATGAATGAATCAACAGAGTTTGAGGAAAGAAATGTGACCATCACCAAAGAATGGGAACATGACCTGAAATCAGTGAAAGAGAAAAATGAAAAACTGTTGAAAAACTATCAAACTTTGAAGATCTCTCGAACATCTGGTGCCCTTGTTAATCCTACTACACAAGGCGATAAGAATCTTCATGTCACATCAAGAGCTACACAACTAACCACAGAGGTATGAGATTTCTTATAAGATGTTTTTCAATTTGCAGCTTCATTGTAGAGTTAAAGATGTATCATATGTAACATTTCAGAGCAAAATCACAGTATTGAAGGTATTAGGGAACATGCATGATGGACTTGTTTTTTAAATATAGTTCTATTGGGGCGCTCACTCAACTAATTATAAAGCTACATGTTACATAAGATCTTACCTTTGAATTATAAAATAGAAGTAACTCATGCCTTAATTTGATTAATAGGTATGTATACCACTTAAGGTGTTATTACCATACATTATAAGTTTTCTAAATCATGTGACTTTCTATTAAATTATAATCTATGTCTATAGTACCAAACTAGTTTAGAGAGAAAGAGCAATTTAGCTTTTCTCTAATTATCATCAGTGTCTTTAATATTGGTTAATGTGATCAAAACAAAAATGGAAGAGGCTAAAAGTATAATAAATTTCTTATACAGATTAACCTGTGCCCAAGAATCAGTACATTATTTGAATAATCCAATAACTGTATTAACTGCCCTTACTTGGGAATCTGTACAGCAAACATGCTGTTTTATTTTGTTAGCACACACGTCTTAGTGGGGAACCCGAGTGAATTACAACTTAGCATTTTTACCAAAATAAATATTTATAATAAAACATCAACTGCCAGTTTAATAATTATTACTAGTGGAAACTAGAAGATCACTAATATAGAGTTTATTGATTTGCTGATCACTACAGACCTCAGTCAGCTGTAGAGGTAAAAATAGTGGAAATATGAAACCCATCTTCCAAAGCAATAAGATAAACAAGCACAAGGAAATCCCATTTTCAATGACCCCAGGAAATACCCCATCAGATAATAAATCGTATGTTATTAGTTTGATAATTAGGCCAAATCAGAGTAGCACAGAGCAGGTCAGTGATGTGGAGGTAGAGCAGTGGGGCAGGCAGAGAGTTGGGCAGTCCACCCAAACAAGTAGGAGAATTCAGTGCATGACAGTAGGAGCAGTCAACTCGGGGGAAAGATAGTCTGCTTAATGTTTGAATCAGAACAACCAACTAGCCATCTTAGAAGAATAAGTCTGGACTCCTACCTCATTCATTAAACAAAAGTAAATTCCAGGTGGACCAAAAAGAAACATTTTCCAGGAAAACCTGCATGTGTGTATATGTGAACAGTCTTATATTATGAACAAATTAAGATATTTTTGTATTTATAAAAAACTGGAAATAACCTAAATGTTCATTAGTAGGTGACAGGTTAACTAGTTTATAGTACCTCCATGAAATAGGATATATTTACCCATGAAAACAAAAATGCGAGAGATCTATGTGTTGATAATGAAAAGATCTGGAAAATATATTATCAAGTGAAAATAAAATTTTTAATTTTTTAAAAAGCAGGAGGCTAGCCCCATGGCATAGTGGTTAAGTTTGCATGCTCTACTTTGGCGGCCCAGTTCATGGTTCAGATCCCAGGCACGGACCTACACCACTCATTGGCAGCCATGATGTGGCAGCAATCCACATATAAAATGGAGGAAGATTGACATAGATATTAGCTCAGGGCTCATCTTCCTCAGCAATAAAAACCCACAAAAAACCAGAAGTATATATTTATTGTTGTTATGTGCTGTAGAGTCAGCTCTGATTCCTGGCAACTCTATGAATGAGTGATGTCCAATATCCTGTCCTCAAGAGCCCTACTCAGCTCCTGTAGACTCACGCCTATGGCTTCCTTTCTGGAATTACTCCATCTCGTATTTCGTCTTCCTCTTTTCCTGCTGCCTTTTACTTTTCATCATGTCCCCAAGGTAGGATAGTCTCAGTTTTACAGTTTTTGCCTCCAGAGATAGGTCAGGCTTAATTTGCTCTTGGACCCACTTGTTCATTTTTCTGGCAGTCCAGGGTATCTGTAGAGCTCTCCTCCAACACCATATCTCAAATGAGTCCATTTTTTCCTGTCAGCCTTCTTCACTGTCCAGCTTTCGCACCCACACATAGTAATTGGGAATGCGAGGATGTTGATAATCTTGGCCTTGGTCTCTAATGATACTCCCTTACTGTTGATGATCTTTCCTGATTCTTCCATCGCTGCCCTTCTGAGTCACAGTCTTCTCTTGATTTCTTGGCTGCGGTCTCCATTTAAACTGATGACTGAACCAAGGGAAACAAAACCTTTAACAATTTCAGTGTCTTCATGGTCTACATTAAAGTTGTATAGTTCTTCTGTAGTCATATCTGTCTTCTTCATGTTTGAATGCAGTCCTGCTTTGGCTCTTTCTTCTTTCACGCTATTCTGTGTGAACTTTCTTCTTACACACTATTGTGTGTGTGACTTACTGTTTTTGTAAACTGTATATTCACATGCGTAGATACATATAGAAAATTTCTAGAAGGATACACTTGAAAGAGTTTAGTAGTCATCGCTTTAGAGTCAGTGGGGGTTCTGAGATGGGGGAACTTAATCTTAATTATATGCCTTTGGATTTTTCCACATACTTGTATTTTTCAGCATAAAAACTAGGTAATAAAAATAAAGGGAAAGATATGTTACATGTATTCCTCTAAAGTGTCAATTAACAAATATACTTTCTGTAATTAGTGTTAATTTAAAATGTAAGTGCCTATTTAATATGCTTAGCACCATGCTAACTAGTAAATAAAATAAGTACTAACCTTATATAAAATCTGGGCCTCTTTTAGTCCTAAATGATCAGCTTCTAAATGAAAAAAATAATACATGTATAAATTGAGTGACATTTGGAGTCTCCATCTATCCTATGTTGATGCAATCTGAAAGATTAATACCTATATATGATCTTTGTTTCATATAAACTGTGATTCTGTCTTCAAGGCACACCTTATATATGTGTGTTTTTTTTAATAGAAGATTCAAGAGCTGGAAACTTCACTACGTGAAGCTAAAGAAACTGCCATGCAAAAGGAAGACAAGATTATAAAGATACAGAAAGAGCTTGAGATGACTAATGATATAATAGCAAAACTTCAATCACAAGTTAATGAATCAAATAAATGCCTTGAAAAAACAAAAGAAATGATCCAAGTACTTCAGGTAACTTAAAACTCATTTTATAAATAAAGGCATAATTTTATAAATTATGCATAATAAATATAAATAAATGCATACGTTTATTTTCATGCCAAATAATGATTGTTTTCATCTTCCTGTAAAAATTATTTTTAAAAAACATAAATATTCTTGACAGTTTAAAATATATCTTATTTTTTTAATTTTTTTTAATTTTTTTACTTTTCAAAGTAAGGAAATTTTTTATTTTCACTTTAATTTCTGAATGCCAAAAATGTAGAGGATGTATGTTTGTATATCTCTAGTAGTATATTGCAACATTTTTTCATAAATATGTTTTTTTTAAATTTTTTATTATTGCAGTAACATTGGATTATAACATTATATAACTTTCAGGTGTACATCATAATATATTTCGAATTCTGTGTAGATTACATCATGTTCACCCCACAAAGACCAATTATCCATCACCACACGTGTGTCTAATCACCCCTTTTGCCCTTCCCCCTCCTCCCTTCCCTTCTGGTAACCACCAATCCAGTCTCTCTTGCTCTGTGTTTGTTTGTCATTTTTATCTTCTACTTATGAGTGAGATCATATGGTATTTGACTTTCTCCCTCTGACTTATTTCACTTAGCATAATACACTCAAGGTCCATCTATGTTGTCACAAATGGCCAGATTTCATCATTTCTTATGGCTGAGTAGTATTCCATTGTGTATATATACCACATCTTCCATTCGTCCCTTGATGGGCACCTAGGTTGTTTACAAGCCTTGGCTATTGTGAATAATGATGTGATGAACATAGGGGTGCATATATCTTTTATGCCTTTGTGTTTTCAAGTTCTTTGGATAAATACCCAGCAGTGGGATAGCTGGATCATATGGTAGATCTATTCTTAATTTTCTGAGGCATCTCCATACTGTTTTCCATAGTGGCTTCACCACTTTGCACTCCCACCAGCAATGTTTGAGGGTTCCTTTCTCTCCACATCCTCTCCAACACTTGTTGTTTCCTGTCTTGTTAATTATAGCCATTCTGACCAGAGGGAGGTGATATCTCATTGTAGTTTTGATTTGCATTTCCCTGATAGCTAATGATGTTGAACATCTTTTCATGAGCCTGTTGGCCATCCATATATCTTCTTTGCAGAAATCTCTGTTCAGATCCTTTGCCCACTTTTTAATTGAGTTGTTGGTTTTTTTCTTGTTGAGACTTTCTTTTTATTTTTCAAAAAAATATGCTTCTTATCTAAATATTTAATACTCTGTTAGATAAGTACATTTTAAAATTATATTTTTTTCTACTTAATCCCCTGTTATTGAGTCCCACCTGGTAGCCTATGGGCTTAATCTAACCTGTTTTCTCTAGAAAGAGCAGAGTTGAAATGTTTTTGAGCTTGAATGCCGTTACACAAGTCGCACCCTCCTTCATCACAGCCTTCCTTCCTCGTCTGAGCCACAGCTACTTCTCACTCTTCTGCTACTTGGGTCGGATCCTAATAGGCATTTTGTTCACTGTTCCTGCTCCAGTGTCTCTTCTCTTCATTCAAAAATTAGAAACAAGCCAAGAATGCCTACTCTTTTCATTATTTAACATTGTTCTAAAAATTCTGGTTCTTTCAATGAGACATGAAACAGAGAGGCAAGAGAAAATAATCTTAATTTTGTTTTTAGAAATTGTTAGTATAGCTAAAAACCAAGAAAATCAACTGTAAAGCTTTAAAATCCTTGAGAGTAATTTTTTAATACTTTAAATAACTAAATGATCACATTTTTATTCATTCAGCAAGTATTTGTTGAATACCTACTATGTGTTGGTCATTGTTCTAGATGCCATGTGTACTACAATGGAAAAAAAATAAAGCCTCCTTGAAGAGGCTTACATTCTGCTTCATGAAGTCAGAAAATAAACAAGTATATATGTTTGTTAAACGGTGAGAAGTGCAATGGAAAAATATTAAGCCAGACAGAGGTATATAGGTGCAGGGTGAGAGTGGGTGTGAGTAGGAGTGTGATTTTGTAAGGGGAGTTGAGGAGAGCCGCACAATTAAGATGACGAAGTGATGGTGTGAGCTGTCTGGTAGGGAAGGGCCTTCTAGGCAAAAGAAGTAGCAAATGCGAAGGCCACAACACAGAAGTAGTTGAGATGTATTCAAGGAAACAGCAAGAAAGCCAGCGTCTCCTGAGCAGCGTGGGCAAGGATAGAAGGGGAAATAGGTGAGAAGTAGCAGAGAGCCAAATCATAAAGCATCTTGAAAGCTATTTGTAAGCACTTTGGGTTTTATTCTGGATGAGATGGGAAGTCATCAGAGGATTTTGGCAAAATGATATAGTCTGACTTAAATTTTTAAAGGCTGCCCTTTGAAAATAGAATCCAGGAAGGCGTGTTTGTTAGTGACGTGCCAGCTCCTACAACAAAGGGAACCACAAAATGCAATGGCTCAAACAAAACAGAAGCTTATTTCACACGTAAAAGTGTGGGTTCCAGCTTGGCAAGTGGCTCCTTTCCACATGGTCATTCAGAGGCCCCCGTTTCTCCCATCTTGTTTCTCCAGCACTTCCTTGGTGCTGTTTTCATCTGCATGGTTAAAGCCCAGTTGTAAGCTGTCCGTGCTCAGGCTCACAGAAAAGGGACAAGATGGAGAAGCTAAAAATTGTCTTAAAATCTGTACTCATAAAGGCTCTGGCCCAGAAGTGGCACATGTCTCTTCCTCTCATATTTCTTTTTTTTTGCAAAATATTTAGATTCAATTTATCAAAGAGAAAGCCAAACACGTACCTCTCGTATTTCTTGGAGTCAGAGATGATTCCAAAGTTTTTGGCCTGAGCAGCCAAGAAGATAGAGTTGCTACATACGGAAATGGGAAAGACTGCCAGAAGAGGAAGTTTGAAACCAGGAAAGTTCAGTTTTGGACATGCTGAATTGGAAATGCCCACTGGGGACACCCAAGTTGAGATATGACTTAGGCAATTGAATATCTGAGTCTGAGCAAGATATAGGCGAGAGGTTTAAGTTTGGGGAATCATCAGCGTATAAAAATCATGAGACTGGACGAGGGCATAAGCATAATGGAGAGGAGATGTGGAGTAACCAAATGATACTGAGATGGAGCAGCCAGTGAGTGAAAAAGAAAAGGGGGTCTGGGCAACAGAGTGGTTCCAGTTTCTTCATATAAGTGAAGCTAGTGTTTCAAGAAAAAGGGAGTAAGCGACAAATTTCTCCACACTCAGTATAGATTGGTACAGGTGTCTATGGAGAGAGGAATATCTTTCCTGCATACTAAAAGTAACCATTTAGATAATATAATAGAGTATGCCATTGTACAGCATCCATGAGGAAAGAAAGCAAAGTATAGGGTATCCATAAAATCTTTATACAGTTTGAATTTTTAAGAATCTGTTTCTGTATTTTATATAAATATTCTATAAAATGCAACAGTATATTTAACTCGAGATTTGGCATAGTAAAATGCAAAGATATTAACTTTTAACCTATTCACCACTATTTTAATTCACCTGGATATAGCTGTCCAATATAATGTAGGGTTTATTAAGTGAATATAGAAGAAAGTAATTTGAACAAATGACTCATTAACAGTTTTGTTTAAATCTTGATACATTTCCTCTGTTGTATCTTTACAAATTATTTATATCAAGTAGCAGTAAATTTGTTAAAAATTCAAACTGTGCTAGTACTTTAGGGACATCCTGCACAGTGGGAAAAAAAGATCTTATTTATAACTGGCACAAAATATAAAATGCTCAAGTGACTAACCTTAACAAAAAATGAGGCAACATATATGAAAAGAACAACAAAACTCTAAAAGGAAATATAGGAGAGCATGTGGTTTAAAATAAGAAATATGCCATTTCCTAGGTTGTAACCTAAATACTGTACAACCATCAGTTTTTCCCAAATTAATTTCTAAAGTTAATGTAATTCAAATCAGAATCTCAAAGGAATTCTTTTTCTGGTAGAGCAAAGAAAGTTTCTCAGCAGACTCCATCTAAAATAGGATGAGCAGGTGCTGTTCACTGAGAACACAGGCGCTCAGACTCCTCAGGCGGCTAGAGGATGTTTAAGGCTGTCAGCGCTTCTGAGTGCAGCTTGGGCACACGTCATGTGTTTGAAATAAGGAATTCTCACTGTCTTTCATTTCTAAGAGAGTATTTCCAATTTCAATTTCTTTTACTCAAGAATTGTTTTAAAACTGTTATATATGACTAATTTATTTCATTATATTGTGGCAAAAAAATTACTGCAATTTCTCCATTTTTAGAATATATTGAAATTTTCTTTTAGGTGTCATAAATGAATAAATATTTTTAGAGTTCTTTGAACTTTTAAATCAAAATGTATACAAATAGATCAATGGAACAAAATAGAGAGCCCAGAAATATATACACACAAATATAGTCAGTTCATCTTTGACAAAAGAGCAAAGGCAATTCAATGGAAAAGGGTAGTCTTATCAACTAGCGGTGCTGAACAACTGGGCACCTTTCACAAAAATTAACTCAATTGATTGTAACCTAAATCTAAAACACAAAACTAGAAAATGCCTAGAAGATAACGTAGGAGAAAATCGAGGTGACCTTGGGTTTGGCATTGACATTTTTTTACATACAACACCAAAAGCATAATCTATGAAGGAAAAAAATTGATAAACTGGACTTCATTTAAATTAAAAATGTTTGCCCTATGAAAGACAAGCCACAGACTGGAAGAAAATCTTTGCAAAACACATATCTTTCAAGAACTGTTATCCAAAATATACAAAGAACTCTTAAAACTCAATAATTAGAAAGCAAACAGCCTGATTTAAAAATAGGCAATGGATCTGAACAGACACTTCACCAGAGAAGATACACACATGGCAAATAAGCATATGAAAAGATGCTCCACATCATATGTCATTAGAAAATTGCAAATTAAAAAACAATGAGATACCACTGTACATCCACTGTATCTCAAAATATAATGGCCAAAATCCGGAACACTGACTACACTAAATGCTGGCAAGGAGTGGGGCCAGGAGCTCTTGCTCACTGCTGGTGGGAATGCAAGTGGTACAGTAGCCACTTTAGAAGAGAGTTTGGCAGTTTCTTACAAAACTGACACCACTCCAGCCAGTCATATGCTCAAGGAGTCCCTGATATCAGCATCTGGTCCAGAAAGCCAGGGTATTTTACTGGTGCCATGACTGAGCAAATACTGGGCTCCTCCCAGAATGGGCTTATCTGACCTAGTCAGCAACCTCCTTAAGCTGAGCATCTCAGCTATGGAAGCTTGCATCTTTTTAGTCTTTGCTAACTACGTGTGTGTGCAAATGTTTTTATAGGCACTGGGGGTAACGCCTAGAGGAATGAAGAGCTCTCTGGGTCCCTATTTAGATGGTTTATTTTTGTATTCAATATATAATAGTAATCCATAGTATGGCTGTGGTAACAGCAATAAAAGAAATGAATGATTTATTCAGCAATAATAAGAAATGAGCCATCAAGCCACAAAAGACATGGAGGAACCTTAAATGCACATTGCTAATTTTAAAAAGCCCATCTAAAAACACTGCATACTGTATGACATTCTGGAAGAGGCAAAACTAGGCGAACAGGAAAAGATCAATGATTACTAAGGGTTCTGGGGGAGGGTGGAGGGATGGATAAGTGGAGCACAGGAGATTTTTAGGGCAGTGAAACTATTCTGCATGATACAGTGATGATGAACACGTGTCATACATTTGTCAAAACCCATGGACTATACAATGCAAACAATAGACTCTAATGTAAACTGTGAACGTCAGTTAATAATGTATCGATATTGGCTCATCATTTGTAACAATCATACCACACTAAGATGTTAATAATAGGAGAAACTAGGGGAGGACACGGGTATTACCGGGACTCTATGTACTCTGCTCAATTTGTCTATAAACCTAAAATTGCTCTAAAAAGTTAAACCTATTTATTAAAAAAGATTTTTGTATATGTTTGTATGTATATATGACTGATTTTTTTTCTGAGTCGAAGTAGATGTATGGCTAGATTGAACCAACCTTGAGTACAGAATATCCCCAATAATGTTATATAATATTTTGTGCCTTGAATTCAGTTCTACTTTGATATTTATATTACTGTTCATCTCTTGTCTTATTTTCCTGATTTACCTTTATCTACCCATTTCATTCGTTTCAACCTTTCTGTTTCATTTTGTTTAAGTATATTGTTTTTTAATTGGGAAAAATATTTGTTTTAAGAAATAGAAGTCATAGGTTTTCTAATTACACATTAGCTTCCAATAGCTTCACATGTACTTCACATCAAATATCTATTTGTTACTCATTTTAGGGTTAAAATTTGTGCCTTTCCTCCTTTTCATATGTTTGGAGTTTGCTGTTTTAAAATGTTCCTACTATATTAGGTAGTTAACAAGTCTTTGAAACTGCTCTAAAATTACTTTATTTCTCTTTTCTCTAAAACCTTTAGGACAAAGTTGCTTTAGGAGCTAAGCCCTATAAAGAAGAAATTGAAGAGCTCAAAACAAAGCTGGTGAAAATAGACCTAGAGAAGATGAGAAATGCCAAGGAGTTTGAAAAGGAGTATGTCTTTGTCTTAATTGAATATGACTTTAGTAGCTTAAACTTCCTTTCTAAACTGTATAAATTTAAAATATATTAAGATATTGTTATTGCTTTTTATAAAATAAATACAAACATCTACAGATTTTAAAGTTATTAAATTCTCATTATGTATGCAAAGGTTTTGAAAACAAGCACAATTCTGATCAATTACTGACATACTATGTCTTTGGATACTTCTTGTTCAATCATATAGGAACAGCTTAAAAATGGCCTTTTTTGTTTGAAAGTGAATATTAAGAACGTGTGTGTGTTTTTAGCAGTTTGTCTAAGGTTTCTGTTGGTTCTCTTAATTTCATTTGTTCTTCCTATTGTATTTTTGTGTAAGGTTTTATTTCCTTTTAAATTGTAGTACTTAGTGCCCAAGAGCATATTCCCTTTTTATTGATTTATTTATGTATAGTACCATATACAATAGCATGCCTAAAGTTCTTTGTGGTATAGCATAATGAAAAGAACATTAAACAGAGAGTCAAGGAAACTGAATTAGAAATATAATGTTGCCACTTATTAATATGTCACCTCTGACTCCTCACACTTTTTATTCTTCCTGTAAATGTTTAATAAATGTTTAATGATGATATCTAATTTTGCCCAAAAAGTCGCACTCTGAATCTTCATGCATTCTAACCAGCCTTCTATTGATAGGACTGTTGGTTTTAGTGGAGCATCATTAAAAAGGCAATTTTAGTGGCCAGCCCAGTGGCACGGTGGTTAAGTTTGCACATTCCGCTTCGGTGGCCCAGGGTTCACCATCCTAGGTGTGGACCTACACATCACCTGTCAAGCCATGCTGTGGTAGGCATCCCACATATAAAGTAGAGGAAGATGGGCACCGATGTTAGCTCAGGGCCAGTCCTCCTCAGCAAAAAGAGGATTGGTGGCAGATGTTAGCTCAGGGCTAGCTAATCTTCCTCAAAAGAAAAAAAATTTTTTAAATAAATGCAAAGCAATTTTATATAGAATAGAATCAGCAGATACTTTCAGTCTCTAAGAAAGGCAGAAAGTCTCATAATTTAGCATTGCCAATTAACACTCAAGCAAATAATTAACAGAATGTCTTTTTCTCCTGGGTGCAATGAGCAGACTGTGACCTCTGACTGTGTCACCTCAGATCAGAGCTGCAGTCGAGTGTGCTTTCCTTACAGTATATACAGGAAGGTGCTTTTGGTTTTACGCTTTGGTAATTGTTGTACCTTCAAGAGGTTTCTAGGACCTCATGATAACAACCCAATTATTTGTTTTATGGTGCCCCTGAATGTAATTTTGCTCAATATCCAGTTAATGATACCTATTGGGCTTTCAGAAATTTTAAAAGAATTGGTTTCTCAATGTTAAAAAAAAATTGCCCCTGCAGCCAAACAGAACACTTCCAATTTGATGGTGTTATTTATGGCTATAAAGTGCATGATACCAGGGGGTATCGTGAGGGCTTACCTACTGCTGCTTATGCATATCATATCAATGTGATGTATCTTATCAGAAAATTCTTGACAGCAGTTCTGTTTATTCTTCCATTAAAAATTAGTTGCTGGCCTTTTACATATTTCTGTTGTTATTCTTAATAGAATTACTTGTACAAAAGCCACTGTAGAACATCAAAAAGAAGTTATAAGGCTATTGAGAGAAAATCTTAGACGAAATCAGCAGGCCCAAGATACTTCAAGTAAGTAGAAAATGCTGATATTTCCAGATCTTTTTCCATCTTACTTCTCAGTATACTTACACATTTTGAAGACTGCTACTATATATATGACAGTCAAGAATAAACCTGTTAATCACTAATTTATAAAGAACTATTTTTAAAATGAATTCATTGAGATCATATTTATCCTGTGATACCTCCTTAAGTTTCCTGTAATCTCAACTATTTATCCATTATAGATTCTTAAAAACTATGAATGTAACCTGTGCACTATCAGATCTTTACATATTAGTGAAGATACCTTCAGTAGTATACAAGAATGACTTACCTGTCAAGGTAGACATACCCTTCCCAATAAAACACAAGCATATCTTAATAGATTTTAACCATGTGCACTGTAAAAACATAGTCAGTATACAGTAAATATTATCCTACTTGTTGTTGGTACTGAAAATACAGACTTGATGCTTACTGGCAAACTCTTTGAAACTTATCTTAGATACAGTTTTCAAATCTAATCATCAAATTTCTGCATATACATTCCTCAAACTGTATCTTTTCCCATATTTCTGTCTCTTATGTTTCATTTGAAAAGAGAGAATGCTGAAAAGTACTTGGGGCAGCTTTGTGTAGTGGGTCCAGCATCGAAATAACGTCACGAACAGTTCTCTAAGCTGACTGCCCTCACTTAACAGCCTGTGAAATCATGAGGAGAACGCCTGACCTTCTAGATTGGATATAGACTTGTAAGGATCAGGCTAAAAGTTGTGTGTGAAAGCACACTGAAAATTCTAAATGTCAGGCAAATGCAAGATGATGTTTGTGTGTATTATTGTCCACGCATTGTCTGGTGCTTGTTTAGTTTGAACTGCCCTAGTGTCCATTGCAGGATAATTGCAGCTCCTACCTGGAAAACTTCAAGGGGTAAAAATAGAACTTTTGTTGTTAGAGAAGGGTCAGGATGATTCCTTCTAATTTGTGACTTTCAGGTACGTGTTGTACCTGAATTCAGAATAATTCAAAAGGAAATGGACATTGAGTGTCTTCCCCACACTCATCTTGCCCCTCCCTTGTAAACAGTCAGTGACCCAGTGGATCATTCCACTTTCTAAGCACCTCACACTTTTATGCAATTTTACCTAAAATTTACAAAACAGTTCTTTACATTACTTGTACACATATGGTGTAAAATACTGGATAGTATATTCTTTAATAGCAGTCTAAGGTTTATTTAGTTAACAAATACGTGTTGAGTATTGGGAGCACATTGACTGCCTTGGGGTGGACCCCACACACGCTGTGTGGTGGAAGCAGCCCTCCAGGGGACCCCACTGGCGTCGAGAGTAGACAGTGAAGGGCAGCTCCGACTGCTGCCGTCACCGTGAGTGATCCTAGCAGGTGGTGGTGGTGGAGATAGTGGGTGGAGAGAAGCAGGGGTTCCGCAGATACTTAGAATCCATGATGGAATTGGCATAGGAGGTGAGGGAAGAGGAGGAAGTC
Source organism: Equus asinus (assembly GCF_041296235.1). Taxonomy (NCBI): domain Eukaryota; kingdom Metazoa; phylum Chordata; class Mammalia; order Perissodactyla; family Equidae; genus Equus; species Equus asinus. The sequence goes on along the minus strand of NW_027225344.1, from coordinate 273,050 downwards.
AAGGGTGACGTTCAGGGAGATGGTGCTGAGATGTTTTGTTTTTTATAGTGATTTATTGAACTTACTAATGTTTCCTTTATTGTGAACTTTGGAGATAATTAAAATTATCACCTGTCTGTGTGTTTGCCTCCCACAGTGATATCAGAACATACTGATTCTCAGCCTTCAAGGAAACCCTTAACCTGTGGGGGTGGCAGCGGCATTGTACAAAGCACAAAAGCTCTTATTTTGAAAAGTGAATATATACGGCTAGAAAAGGAAATTTCTAAGTTAAAGCAGCAAAATGAACAGTTAACAAAGCAAAGGAATGAAATGTTAAGGTAAGATCTGCTTACCTGATACAGGAATTATGCTTATGGTGGTATGTGTGGGAGAGGATGATGCCTACACATGCATATATATTTTTTGCAGTGGGCAACCCCTCACACATATAGGGGAAGTAAATTTTAGAGCTCATGTAATGTGTCTTTTTGAAAAGGAATGAGAATATGGTAGCACCATTCCAGAGGTTTGCTATCCATCAACTGACCTTTTTTTTTTCCTGAGGAAGATTCGCCCTGAGCTAACATGCCAATCTTCCTCTATTTTTAGTATGTGGGCTGCCAGCACAGCATGGCCACTAACAGAGTGATGTGGGTCCACACTCGAGAACCAAACCCAGGCTGCCAAAGTGGAGTGCCCGGAACTTAACCACTAGGCCACAGGGCTGGCCCATCAACTGATTTTAGCTAAGCCTGTTTTTAACTAAGCCAAGAACCAAAAAGTAAACCAAGATCTTTGAGGGGAGCTTAAATATGCCACAAATATGCCCAAGTCAGTGAGGCTTTACTCAAAGGAGAATCCCTCAGGTCCATTATTGTAGCCCATTAACCTTTATAAACAGTTGTAAAAAATTTAATTAATTGGCTTCTACCAAAGATTAGAATCTTGTGCTAATCTTTACTAATGATGCAATAGAAGAAAAATAGGCATTAAATAAATATGCAAATAGCTACTGTTCTGTGTGAGGCTATTAAACAACAAAAAAAGCAAACAGGACATTATGAAAGGGTCCAACAGAGGGATCAGACCTTATCTAGATGTGGGGAGGGGCGGTGATCAAGAAACTAATATGTAAGAGTAGATCTGAAAATGAGTAGCAGTTAGGCTTGATGACAGTAGAGATGGCTAAGCCTTCTAGGCTGAGGGAACAGCATGTGCACAGGCTTTGAGTCAAAGAGGAAAGTGGAACAGAAAGACATGCAGTGTGGCCAGAGCATACAGAATGAGGCAGAGTAAGTGCAAGATGCGATGCCAGAGGCCACTGGTCCAGATTACACATTGCAGGTCATTCTGAGGCAGCTGGGGTGGTCTCCTAAATGTAACGGGAGGATTACCACCACTGGAGGATTTTAAGCTGGGGCCTAATGAGCTCATACGGCGTCTCTAGCTGCTAGAGCAGAATGGGGGGGAACCCAAAAGTGTGAGGTTGTATCAACACACTTGGCTGACTGATCAAAGAAAGGAGAGCAGGGCCTAGGATTGCTTCCCAGGCTTCTCTGAAGGAGTGAATAAATGCAGGCAGCATTTCCTGTGGGAAGCAACACTATAAGTAATCCAGAAAAGCACAGTGTAATATATCTTTTAAAATAACAAAGGTACATTAAAGATTCATCCATCCAGAAGACTAACTTATCAAATTATTGCCACAGAGTATCAGTAGATAAACCATGCTGGACGACATCACTGATTCATTTGAAACCTAATATCATACTTTTCAAGATTCTGTGATCACGGAGATTTAGTACAATTTTTCAATTTATATTGACCTCATTTCATTTTCTGAACTGTGGAAATAATCCAAACTTAGGAAGCATTAGGTTGAAATTAAAATGTAAATATGATAAAATGGTAAATTATATGTCACATATATTTTACCACAATTAAGAAAAAAAATTTTATGTAAATATGAATATATTTCTGGAATTGAGCAGTCTTACAGTCTCTTTTATTTTTCCCCACATTTAAGCAATAATCATCATCTTTCCAATGAGGTCAAAATGTGGAAGGAGAGAACTCTTAAAAGAGAAGCTCACAAAGAAGTGACTTGTGAGAATTCTCCAAAGTCTCCTAAAGCGACCGGACCAGCTTCTCAAGAGAGACAGCATACGCCTTCTCAATGCAAGGAACGGAATTTACAAGATCCTGTGCCAAAGGACTCACCGAAATCTTGGTTTTTTGATGGCCGATCAAAGTCTTTCCCAGCACCTCACCCAGTTCGCTATTTTGATAACTCAAGTCTAGGCCTCCGCCCAGGTGGGTAAATATACTGGTTACTTGGGGATCGGGGATAACGGTTGGAACTCATTTGTCCCCTGTGGCCCCAAAGGGCAAGTTTAGACAAGAGAAGATGTCATGGAGAAGCTGCACTGCAGAGATGTCATTTGCTGTCTCTGTGAGAAGTTTCTCCAAAGCACAGCACTGAAGTGAAATCACTTTTTACCCCGAGGGAAGTCTTATTCTGCCTCCTGAACCTTCAACTTTTCCCTCAGATAGACAAGCAGCTCTCGAGGACACAGAGAGACACCATCCTACAAACATAACTACTTTTACTGCAAAAGACCTTCTTATCAATTCAATGGGCCAGTATTTCCAGTAGCATTATATTCATTTTACACAAGCCAGATCATAGACTTATATCATTTACATATTCATTCAATGAACAGAAATTTTTGGTCTCCACCTATGTGTCACATATTGCACCCTGATGGTACATTGATAACCAAACCAGATATGGCCCCTGCCTTCCTGGAGTTCACAGTCTAGTGGGTATAGACGGTGATCAAGTAGTCAAAAAAGGTACAGTTCTAGAGTTCAAAAGCCTATGAGTTTTTAATAGGTTGTTTTAGGAACATAAGGAAGTCTTCCTTGAAGAAGGGGACTGAGATCTAACAGGTTAAGGTGAGTTAGCTTAACAAAGAGGGGAGGGGAAGGCGATTCAGGCAGAGGGAACAGGGTCGGCCCAGCTGGGAGAGACCGTAACCAGGGGAAGGGTTGGAAAACCACGTGTGGCCAGAGCGCAGTGCACACAGGTTCCTCTGGGTGAAGTCGGTGAAGCCAGAGAGAGAAGAGCCAGATGCGCAGGACTTTGTGGGTTGTGGAGAGGAATTTTTACTTCATCCTGGGAGCATGCTAGAGGAAGCCGTTGAAAGATGTTAAAGAACAGCAGGAGAACATAATGGGTTATCAATTTGAAAACATTACCTCAGCTGTAAGGTAAACTGTATATAAGCTGTATGTTGTGTTGCAACCAAACGTGTTTTTTAATAAGATGACTTTTGCTTTCTATTTTTTTCTCAGAAGAACAAACTGCTGGAGCAGAGAGTGTGGATCCTCAGCCAGGCCCTTGGCACGCCTCCTCAGGACAAGCTGTGCCCGAGTGCAAGACTCAGTAAACTCTGCTGTCACTTTTCTAGGGGCCTAGTGTTCCTTATTTAGAAATGACTGTATTTGTTACTTTATTTTTCTATCCCTGGCAATGATGTCACAGTCCAACTTAATTTCAATTCAGTTTGCACTTTGCCATTAGAAATTGAGGCATTCCAGTCATTTAGAATGGTGATAGACTGCCTTCTTCCTGAATGTGATAATACTTTAGAAGTTGAATTGTTTTATTTATTTATATATTTTGTGAAGAATAAAGTTATTGAAGGAAATTTCCAGTCTTTCCGTGTATACATAAAATGTATACATTTTCATTAATCTCGTTATCCACATGTGACTTAGATAATACATAAATTAAAGCATCATTTAATTAACAAAATTCCTAAACCTGGGCTCCCCGCAACACATAAAGCATCTATGGATGGGCTTCACACAATCTGTAAAACCTCTGAAATTTTATCTTTTGTGTGTGGATTCAGTTTTCTAGGATACTAGGGTCCCTACTTTCTTATAACATACTCTCTGAGAGGTCTGTTACTCTATAAGAGGTTAAGAACTGTGGTTTTAGAGAGTATCTGATAGTACTTTTATATCATATGACTTTGAAAAACCATATAAAACAGCAAGTTGCATAAGGTTTAGAACACAGTTAGTGATTTCAAGGCATTCTTGGCTCTTTGGTAAGAAGACATTCAAAGGGAGAGATTATTAATTATATCATAGCCATCACTGTTAAAGTCTATGAATTGGTTATTTCCCTTACCTTAACACACTGTCACAGGTTCACTAGGGTGAAGTGAAACTGTGCCTTCCTATAACGCTGTCCCTCAGGCCTGTCCCTTGGGAGTTTGGTTTCTCCTCTGCACCCAAACCAGACATGATTACAGAGCTGCAGGTTGATTCTCTACGATGTTCACTCCTCCACTGAATAAGAGTATTGCAAAGTAGTAGGTATGTTCACCTGGGTAATAAAACGACTTTAAGGCCATTAAAAATATAATCAGTCTTAAAAATAGATGATGACATAAAGAGATGGAAAGAGATTCCACGCACATGGATTGGAAGAATAAACACGGTTAAAATGTCCATACTACCCAAAGCAATCTACAGATGTAATGCAATCCCAATCAGAATCCCAATGACATTCTTCATGGAAACAGAACAGAGAATCCTAAAATTCATATGGGGCAACCAAAGACCCCAAATTGCTAAAGCAATCCTGAGAAAAAAGAACAAAGCTGGAGGTACCACCATCCCTGACTTCAAAGTGTACTACAAAGCCATAGTGATCAAAATGACATGGTACTGGTACAAAAACAGACACACAGATCAGTGGAACAGAACTGAAAGCCCAGAAGGAAAACCACACATCTATGGACAGCTAATCTTTGACAAAGGAGCTGGGAACATACAATGGAGAAAGGAAAGTATTTTCAACAAATGGTGTTGGGAAAACTGGACAGCCACATGCAAAAGAATGAAAGTAGACCATTATCTCATGCCATACACAAAAATAAAATGGATCAATGACTTGAAGATAAGTCCTGAAACCATAAAACTCCTAGAAGAAAATATAGGTAGTAGACTCACTGACATCAAACTTAAAAGGATCTTTTTGAATACCAGGTCTTCTCAGACAAGGGAAACAGAAGAAAAAAAGTGGGACTTCATCAGACTAAAGAGCTTCTGCAAGGCAAAAGAAACTAGGATCAAAACAAAAAGACAGCCCACCAAGTGGGAGAAAATATTTGCAAATCATATATCTGACAAGGAGTTAATCTCCATAATATATAAGGAATTCACACAACTGAACAACAAAAAGACAGCACAATCAAAAAATGAGCAGGGGATATGAACATTTTTCCAAAGAAGATATACAGATGGCCAAGAAACACATGAAAAGATGTTCAACATCACTAATCATCAGGGAAATGCAAATCAAAACTACACTAAGATACCACCTTACACCTGTTTAAATGGCTATAATCACTAAGACTAAAAATAACAAAAGTTGGAGAGGGTGTGGAGAAAAGGGAACCCTCATACACTGCTGGTGGGACTGCAAACTGGTATAGCCACTATGGAAAACAAGATGGAGGTTCCTCAGAAAACTAAAAATAGAAATACCATATCCAGTTATTCCATTACTGGGTATCTACCTAAACAACTTGCAATCAATAATCCAAAGAACATATGCACCCCTGTGTTGATAGCAGCACTATCCACAATAGCCAAGACCTGGAAGCAACCCAAGTGCCCATTGACCAATGATTGGATAAAGATGATGTGGTATATATACAATGGAATACTACTCAGCCATTAAAAGAAGACGGATCCATCCCATTTGCAACAACATGGAAGGACCTGGAGGGAATTATGCTTAGGGAAGTAAGACTGAAAAAGACAAACACCAGATGATTTCACTCACATGTGGAATATAAACAAACACATGGACAAAGAAAACAGTTCAGTGGTTACCAGGGGAAGGGGGGTGAGGGGTGGGCATAGGGGGTGAAGGAGAACACTTACGTGGTGACAGACAAGAAACAATGTACAACTGAAATTTCACAATGATGTCAACTCTTATGAACTCAATAGAAATTATATATATATATAAGATCAGTCTTCAGATATCCAGTCTAGTAGAATGTTGCTTAACTCTTGAATTTGGATATCTTTCATTCCTCAGATTTGGGAAGTTTTTGGCCATTATTTCCTCAAATAAATCTTTTGTCCCTTTCTCTTTCCTTCTGGAAGTTCCATGATGCATATATTGGTCCACTTGCTGATGTCCCATAAGTACCTTAGGCTCTCTTCACTTTTCTTTATTCTTTTTTCTTTTTTCTTCTCTAACTGAGTAATTTCATATGACCTGGTTTCAACTTATTGATTCTTCTGCTTGATCAAGTCTGCTATTGAACCCCTCTGTGAATTTTTCATTTTAGTTATTTGTATTCTTCAGCTCCAGAATTTCTGTTTGGTCCTTTTTTATAGTTTCCATCTCTTTAATATTCTCATTTTGTTTGTGCATCATTTTCCTGATTTCATTTAGCTGTCTATTGGTGTTCTCTTGTAGATCATTGAGCTTCCTTAAAACTATTATTTTCAAGTGTTTGTCAGGTATTCATAGGTCACCACTTCTTTGGAGTTGGTTTCTGGAGATTTAGTTTGTTTCTTTGATTGCATCGTGTTTCTCTGTTTCTTTGTGTGCCTTTTGATTTTTTTGCTGACTTTTATGCATTTGAAAAATAGCCACCTCTTCCAGTCTTTATGGGCTGCTTCATACAGGGGAAGACCTTCATCAGTCAGCCCAGTTATAGATTGTGGGCCCTCTGAAAGCTTTTGGGCAGATGTGACTCTCTAGGCTTGTGTGTGTGATTTGCCAATTAGAGAGGTTTGCCAGTTTCTTTTTCAGGAGCTCATAATCTCTTGCTCCCTCTAATATCTGTCTGTAGTACTGCAGCTTCTTTGGTGCTGCAGCAGGAAGCCACCCCACTCTCCTTTGTTCTCATTGGCCCCCAGGCATCCAAATTACGTCAGCTCCCATCAGCACCCCAAATCAGGTGAGATAGAAACCAGTCCCAATGGCAGCCCTCCAAAACGCTGGCACATAAGACACACGCTCTGTTCTCCTCCCTCCCTCCCTCCCGAGGATGAAGCTTCGAGTTGGGCACCTACTCCTGATGGTGCTGAGCCACGCTAGTCTCTGTCTGGTGCCAGACCATGCCAGTTCCATCAGCAGTTCGGGTCAAGTGAGACAGAAACCAGTCCTTCAGGCAGCTCTCCAAAAAGACGGAACTGTGAATGAATTTTCCTCTCTTTTCTTTCCCCTGCTCCTCACGATGGAGGAGCTGTAAGCAGGGGTGAGCTGTGCTGGCTTGGGGGAGAGGTGGTCGCAGGGAAAATGAAAGGGCTCTTCTGCCTAGTTTCAGGGTGGAAGTTGTTAGCTTTGCCCTTACCCAGGGGACTGCAACTTCTTACCTGGCTTCTGAAGTTCTCACAAAGATACTTTGGTCCATGTATTGCTGTTAAGACAGTGTCTCTGTCAGGGAAGAAGAGCTGGGACTTTGTATTCCTCCATCTTGCTGATGTCTCCCTCAGAATGTTGCTTAACTCTTATGACCTGAGTTTCAGTGTCATGATGAAAGATTGTGAAGGAACAATGATGAAAGTTAGCAATGGAAACTTGCGAGAATGTTAAAAAGCAGTAAGATGGTCAGACGACGCTAAAATCTGAAAAGTCAAGTCAGGACCAGAGAAGACAAAATACAGTATTGTTCATAGGAAACATTTTCTTGAGAGCCTAGCAGAATCATGTTCAGGAAACTTATTGAGAGCCTGCCATTCATACTCAAATATTTAACTACCTTCTACTGTGTGCTGATCACTGGTCTAGGCACCGAAAGGCACTGACTTTGTGGGACTCATGTAGCTGGAAAACAAATAACTCATACTTTTAATATGAGCTGATCACAATGTAAGGGTGAAAAAGATATGGTCCCTAACCTTAAACAAATTTAGTCCACTGACTATACAGAGGGGTAAGCAAATATCTGCAATACCATGTGACTTAGGCGGTCGTAGAGTAAGCATAATTGTTGAAGATCTGTGAATAAAGGGAGGCTGAAGACAGCTGCATCGAGAAAGAGGTACCTGAGTTGGCCTTGATTAGGGAACTCTCATATTCATAAAAAGTCTATTCCAAAATCCTCAAAAGTCAAAGGAAAGGTATTGGCGCTGGCCCCATGGCCAAGTGGTTAAGTTCGCATGTTCTGCTTTGGTGGCGTGGGGTTCACTGGTTCAGATCCTGAGTGTGGACCTACCACCGCTCATCAAGCCATGCTGTAGCAGTGTCTCACATAGAAGAGCTAAAATGACCTACAACTAGGATATACACCTATGTACTGGAGCTTTGGGGAGGAAAAAAAAAAAAGGAAGATTGGTAACATGTTAACTCAGGGCCAGTCTTCCTCACCAAAAAAAAAGCATAAAAAAAAAAGAAAGGAAAGATGTTGTTAGGAACACAAGGAGCACAGCTGCGTGTGATTACAGTCATTAGACCCAGTGTTAGAAGCTACAGTGGGGCAATGAGAGACAGTTTTACCAAAGACCTTATGTGAACACAAGCAGAAACTAGGGCAGGGTTTTAAAAAATCTTTAAGGGTAATTTTTACCATCCATTATAATTGAATTTCTAATAATCATTCACATTTTTAAGTACAAATGTAACAACTATTGTACATGCCAAGTCCTTCCTCCTCACAACATCCCTGAGGTAGGTGCTATGCCTACCTTCATTTTACAGATGTGAAACAGGTTTGGTCAGCTGGGTAACTTACTCACTTAGCTGGTGAGGGAAAGATGTGGGACTTACCTGCATCTTTCTGACTCCACAGTCTGTTCTTAACCACTGTGACTGTTACGGATACACTTAGCTCCAGGAACAAAAAACCTGAAAAGTGACTAAAGTTTATTTTTCTCACATAAGAAGTCCAGAGGAGTTACTTTAGGGATTTTGTCTTAAGCCTGTCTTCAAGGAACTAGGTTCCTTTTCTTCCCTATTGTCCTTAGTGTGTGCCTCTGACCTCAGACCAAGTCACAAAATGGCTGCTAGGTCCCAAGGCATCATATCCACGTTCCAGGACTGCCCCCCCCCAAAAAAGGAAGGAGCAAAAGCCAAAGGCCTTTCTATCCAAGAAGAAAGGCCTCCTCAGAAACTCCAGCCCACATTTCATTGGCCAACCCTAGCAGCAAAGGAAGCTGGCAATTTGAGAGTTTTGTTTTCAGCCCCTTGACACAAATAATCCACATCAATCTACAAATCAAAATTGGGGTGAATTTATTATGAGTCAGGTCTGAGGACTAGCCTGGGGCCTTCCTCCCCCAAGGAAGGAAGGGCACCAAAGAAGTGGGGTGTACCGAGTGGTTATACACAGTCTTGGAACAAAGAGCATCCATCATATATGGCAGGAATATCCCTTTTACAATTATCGTGAGATGCTTTGCTGGCCCAGCAGGTCAGAGGTCAGTAGGTCAGTGGTCACAAGGTGGGTGGTCACACAGTGAGCACAGCAGGTCCATAATTAATCCTTAGTTTAGGGAGAGATGCATATTAAAGGAAATGCCGATGTGGGGGGAAGCTACCTCCTTATCTTTAAGGGCATTGTTCTTGTCTTTGGGACATTGTAAGCGTTTAAAGCAGATGTACAATGCATGCTCAACAGACCTTTCTGGAAAAACAAGGTCAGGTCAAATTAGTTTCAAACCAAATGGCTTCCTCATATCCTCCAATATAGCCTACTGCTTGTCACTTATTTATCACCCTTACAGTGTAGGAGGCAGGGGAAAGTGAGTTGGGTGGGTGCTGAGTGAACCCACTTAAACAGCACGTGCACAAACAACCTACACACTCACTCTGCTCAGTTACCTGCCTGAGAAAGTTGGAGTTACGAAGCCTAGTGTAGAGGGCTCACGTGACCCAGTCCTTTCTTTTCCTTCTTGTGTCTCTGTTCTCTTCAGCCAGACTTGGCTTTTTGCTCTTACCCAGCATGTTCTTTCCTTGAAGCCTCCACACTCCCACTGAGGCTCAACCTGCTCCCTGACGCCACCGCCAGTGCAGTCAGGACGCCTGCATTCCGCCACTAAGCGTGTATTAGTGTTAGAAGAGACGGCGCGTCACAAGAGAACCACAACCATACCTTCAACGCGAGAGAACGTGTGCTGCCCTCTCAGCAATCATGTCAAGGGCCAGGAGAGAAGGCTCTAGTATCTTCAGTGACCTGGGCTCCTTCTGTTTCGCGGCTCTGCCGTCTTCCACATGCGACTTCTGCCTCATTCCATCTTGAACACCGCAGAACGGCACGTAGTAGACACAAACGACAGGGACTGAGAGGGGTCAAAGCCAAGGGAGTGGTTTCCAGTCCTGAGCATGCTGCGGGGGCTTTTTCCGCTTTTCACCGTTTACTCGGAGTTAGCAGTTCGACCTGAGCTCCACTAGACGGCAGCACGTACACACATTGAGTATACCAATGTGCGAATCCTTAAAAACTCAAGGAAACAGAACCAGCAAACTCGGAAGAAACCTGAACTACACATCCCAGCATTCATCATTAAGCGCCTGACTTGTCTGCACGAAGGTCGGTCTCCGTTTGCCGCTCGCGCAGTGACCTGGAGGACGCCATCCACCTGCTGCTACTCTAAAGTAAGATTTCCTGGTATTTTTTCAATGAAACTTTAAATGGACTGGGAAAAGGAAATGTTTAATTTTTATGTGTTGCTTTGCTCTGCACGTTACTTATTTCAGGAAATCTTAGCAGTTAGATCAGGATTAGGGTGCATTTGGAAGTCTGGTATCTTAAGTTTTTCAAAATAACCAAAGAAGAGAGGATTTTTCAGTGAACATTTTTCTTCCGGGTTCATGAAGACAGAATTCCCGAAAATGCTCTGCCTCTGATAACGAAAAATTAACACTTTGATTCCAGTGTTTACAGTAAGAAAGCCATCACGTTTGCTTTTCATGTTGGAATTTACCATTTCAGGCCATGTTTGCAACTCATTTTCCCAAAAACTCTGTTTTAGCGTGGCAGTGCAGTTGACCTAACAGTAAACCTTCGGCTCCAAACTCCGGGCCCAGAAAGGCGGGGAGGCCGCCCGGAGCCCGGCGCCCAGAGCCGCAGGGCGCACGGGCTCAAGTCACAGCGTTTGATCCGCACGCTCAGGACTGGGGGTGGGTAAAGGTTCCTGGAGTCTCTCATTCCTAAAGTACATATTGAAAATATCTCAACTCTCCCCAAGTTTAAAGTGAGTATGAACCTCTCGTGTAAGAAGGGGGAAAACCAGTGAAAATTTCGTTGCCTCAGAGTGGCTGGGCTTCTTGGTGGCTGGCGAGGGCGGCCGCGGTCGGAGCGCCTCGGGCAGCGGCGAGCTGGTCCCGGAGTCGGGCGCCGGCAGCTCGGGGCAGCGCTGGGAGCAGAGGGAGCGAGCGCCCGGGCAGGGGCGGGGACGGCGGGGCACCCCCTGGAACGCCCGCCTCCTGTCCGCGCGTGGACGCCGCGGGCCCCGGGCGGCCGAGGGCTGGACGGCAGGGGTCCGGGCGACACGAGGCCCGCTGGACCGGCTGGTGGGAGGCCCGGGTGCGACGCCGGCTGGGACGCGGGAAGGAGCGCGCGAGACCGGGCCACACCTCGGGCCTTCGCCCCGCGCCCCGCCTCCCCCGGCGCGCCCGCCCCCGCCTGCCTGACGCCCCCCGGCGCGCCCGCCCCCGCCTGCCCGACGCCCCCCCACCCCGCCCCGCCCCCCCCCGGGCGCGCCCGCCCCCGCCTGCCTGACGCCCCCCCGCCCCGCCCCCCTGGCGCGCCCGCCCCCGCCTGCCTGACACCCCCCGCCCCCGCTTGCCTGACGCCTGCCCGCGTGAGCGCCCCCGGCGGGCGGAGCCGCGCGTGGCTGAGGAGCACGGAGTGGGGCTCAGGAGGAAAGGGCTTAGGGGCCCAGGCCGGAGAAGCCGCCTGCGCCTTCTCGGGCGCGGTGTGTGTGCGCGCGTGCTGCTTGAGTGCGTTCGCTCAACGCCCTCCCAGCTCGTTTCCCTGCCTTTCCCATCCTGAGGGGGGAAGACGGCGCCCCCACATGCCGGCCCCCGCGGCTGCTAGGGCTGGCGGGTGAAACGTGGGCCGGGGTTCTGAGCAGGCCTTCCTTCTTGGGTAGAAAGACCTTTGGCTTTTGCTCCTTCCCTTGGTGTTTTTTGGGGCGGATGCAGATATGGTGCCTTGGGACATAGCAGCCATGTTGTGACTTGGCGCGAGGTCAGAGGCACACGTTGAGAACAGCAGGATGGGGGAGAGAGCCTGGCTCCTTGAAGACCACCTCATTTGATCATCGTTTGACTCCTCGCCACCCCGACCTCAGCGCTAGCCGTTCCGCGCGCCCTGCAGTCGGCACTGGTCAGACCTGATGCACGCCACCTTTCCCCCGGTCACAGTGTCTCAGTCCTGCCTGTCAGAAGTGACTGACTGTGGCTGTTAAAGCGTTAACTCCCGCCGGCTTAAGCTTGAGAAGAGGATCGGCAGCGTTATGGGGAGGCCTGCGTTTCGTCTGTCTCTCTCACCTGGACCAGGCCACATCAGTTTCCTCATCTGTAAAATGGGGGTATTGGACATGATTTGATTTTCCGGTTCTTTTGTTCAGTGACTTTCTGAGGCCGATGGTGAAATCTTTCCAAGGGACAAGGAAAAACCACAGATGAGAGCCAGCCCTGATGGCTTAGTGGTTAAAGTTTGGTGCACTCCACTTCAGCCTCCTGGTTCAATGTTAGCTTAGGGCGAATCTTCCCCTGCAAAAATAAGAATATAAATAAACAAACTAGAAATGATTGATGGTGCAAACCCAACGGAAGTTTACAGGACAGAAAGCAGGAAGGACATGCCCAGTGGCATAGCAGTGCGTGCGGGCACAGCGGGGAGGATGGGGAGGGGAGGACTCCACCCCTTCTGGATCAGCATTGGGTTCTCAAAAAACCGAAAGGTGGGTCAAGTCCAATGTCTGTCTCTTACTGAGTATCAGTTGAGTGGGCTGTGCCAAATGGTTTTGATGTACAAAGCTAGGTATCTAGAGTGGGCGCTCTTGGAGAATTCTCATGGTGGGAATATTTGTGCTGAGGTGCCATCTTCAGGTTCTTAAAGGAGTACATTGAACCATTCATTCTAGATGTTACTGCATAGGACCATGTCTACAGTGCATGCCATTAAATACACGTGTCTGTAGATTAAACCGCAGGTTCCGTTATGGGTCGACTTGATGGGAAGGTCATCGTCCTGACAGCTGCTGCTCAGGGGATCGGCCGGGCCACTGCCATAGTAAGTTACTATCTCTGTTTGCTTCCTGCCTTTGGAGGTGTTGAATCACGTGGACAGATCCCATGGCTGTTTAATTCTGCTCTACTTCTTTTTTTTATTGGCTTTTGTGCTTCTGTTGTCTTAAGTTACAAAAATAAAAGTTGCTACTCTTGATCCCAGGCAGATGAAGCAAGGCTTACCTCACATATTTATTATGTGACGTCTCATAACTTTTGACGCTGAGAACTTATTTCTTTGCCTCAGTTTCTCTGCACTGTAATAAATTTGTTACAGCGGGCCTAAAGGAGTACATAGCCCTCTGAAATCACCTCAGTTCAGACATAGGACTCCAGAGTTCTAAGACTATCAGGTTACCTTTACCTTGTAATTTATAGCAGCTTCTTGCACATTATAGTCCTCACTTGAGCTAATAATGCAGCTTAACTGTAACGGTAGGATTAGTTTGATATTTGTAAATACACTAGTATACTCTTAGGAGGAAAAGTGTTGAAATAACCCATTTTTCTCATTATTTTGGGTTTAGTCACCTGCTCAGAAATGGAATAAAGGCTGTCAAATCACAGAATAGTAGTATTTTGAGAGGTGTTAATAACAGAATCCTAGTTTTTTAAAAACACGATTGTATTTGATGTTACTAAAAGGGATAAAGTCAGATGACAAGCACAATGTATGTCATGTTGTACTAATTAATGATAAAAATAACAATGGGAAGGGCTAAGTGAGACTAGATAGTTTGAAATTCCACCCATGTATAAGGAAAACAATGAAAATAAGATAAAGGGAGAAAAGGCTAAAGGATTTTCTATTCATGAGAGCAGCTTAACCAAGTAAACAAAGGATTCATTTGTGTGTTGTCTTCCAGGCTTTTGCAAGAGAAGGTGCCCAAGTCATAGCCACAGATATCAATGAGTCCAAACTTCAAGAACTGGAAAAGTACCCGGGTAAGCAACTCAGCAGCTTGAACTTGGGATTCAGAGTCCATAAGGTATTATAAAAAACAGTACTCGTCTGCTGAAAGAAAATTACTTGGCTGGTCAGCTCCACCGGCCTTCTTCTTAGAGCCTGATTCTTTGATATCAAATCTATATTCTGTGAACCTACAGACAAAAATCTGTATACTTAAATATATAAAAGTTGTATACTTAAAATTTTTTTTATCCAGCATGTTGAAGGATTTTGTACCTAATTACAAAGTTGTATGTGAAATTTAACAGTTGTTGCGTTAACTTTTAATGACAACTTTCACTTCTGTGCCCTACTCAGCACAGTGCTGTCCAGTAGGAAAATGATGTGAACCACGTGTGTGATTTAAATTTCCTGTGGCTACATTTAAAAAGTAAAAAGAAACAGATGAAAATTAATTTTAGTAATGTATTTTATTTAACTAAATATATCTAAAATACCATTTTAACATACTCAATATAAAAAAAATTTATGGAATATTTTACATTCTTTTTTCATACTAAATCTTTTAAATTCACGTGTGTTGTACACTTACAGCGCATTTCAGTTCTGACTAGCTGCATTTCAAGTGCTTAGTAGCCACATGTGCCTGGTGGCTACCATATTGGAGACAGCTCAGCCCTAAAGTCACATATGATCAGAAACCCTAAGAGAGTATGCAAATTATTTCGCTGTGTATCACCCCTTACTGCACCACACTGAACTCAACTCCAGCATCAAAGGACTTCAACTAGAGTTCCTCTGAAAGAAATCAGAACAGACAGCTCATTTGAAAGTTAATTCTTCCAGCAAAATAGAACAGGTTATATAATCAAATGCAAATTAGCACATTGAATTCATGAACGGAATTAGACTATGCTATTTTAATTATTGGATTGTTTATTTATTATTGGAAAATTATTTAATTTTAATAATAGGGAATTTTAACTCCAAGTCAGAAAAACGCTGTTGTACTGAAAAAGTATTGAAAAAGTACTAAGGGAAGAAAGTCCTCCCAAAACTTTCTCCCCTTTCTCTCCTTTTCTATGTTTATAATCTTTTCTTTCTATATCTATAAAAGAATAATAAACCATATTTTTTTTAAAAACATTAAAATAGTGACTTTCTTTTATTAGAGAATGTTTGGGGTTTTTTAGTAACTATTACAGTGTGTCTCTGAGATCCAATGCTGGATCTCTCATGTCTAGCTTTCAAGTGTTTCATCCCTTCTCCTGGCCCCTCATTTCTTCTCCTTGCAATTTAGTGCAGAAATAAGTGATTATACCCTTGACTGACAAAGTTGTTTCCAATAAATAATGGAATTGACATGAAGGTAAAGTGCACAAATGGAAACAGTCTCCTGTCTCACTGCCCTGCCCTTCCCTACCCCTCACTCAGATAGGATTCAGTGTTCCTGGGGCAGTGACTCGCCTCTGGGGAAAGAGCAAGCCTGCGCTCTGTTATTACTGCTGGCTCACTGAGAAGCATCTAATATAGATCATTCATACTTCACTGTAAAGTCTTTTCTCAGAAAAGGCCTTTAGTATTCAATTTAGAGAGTGAAGAGAAAGGGAGGGAAAGAGAGGTGTGTTATTGGGAGTTCAGGATGGGGAGGATTTTAAGATTTTTATTAATGAGATTCTTAAGATTCTTAAGACCCTACCAATGGTCAACAATCCTATGAAGGCAAAATGGACAGATACTGTAATCTTTGTACTTCAAAGCAGCTACATCTACAAGACTAAACATTTTTTATGGGTATAAGTAAATAGTTTCCCTTGTTTTATGTTTCAGGTATTCAGACTCGAGTCCTGGATGTCACAAAAAAAAAAACAAATTGATGAGTTTGCCAATGAAATTGAGAGAGTTGACATTCTCTTTAATGTTGCTGGGTAATTCATAACTTTTTAATTTCATTCTCCTCACAGAAAGTTTTCTATGTCTTTTATTAAAAGAAATTTGATAATATGGCCAAATTATTCTTTGTGAACCCTAATATATTCCTTAGGAAATAAAGCTGGATTTTGGACAGAATTTTTGTTACAAGTAAGATTCAGCAAGTAAAACAGCCATAGAAGTTGACATGTGCTTGGGGCCTAAAGGCACTTAAGGATACTCAAGACAACTGCTACCAATCCAACGCTGTTGATCTACCTAAGGCTGGGGACAGGCTCACACCAGTGGACTTGTCACTGATGTTCCACTAAGACTTATAAAATAAAATTAAAAACTGTTTTCCAGGAGTGTCTTTAAGGCAAAGTATATCTGCCAAAAACTGAGTACTCAGTTTATTGAAATGCGAATGTTCCCCATTTGTTGGCACAACATTCTGGCAAGTTCTTTCTACCTCCCAAGCGCAGCATTTCTTATTAGGGCAATTAATCCCAGCAAAAGAAGTTTCACTCTGTTGCTTTATATACAGCACAAAGAGAATGGCTTAATTGAACTTGATAGAGTAGTACCAAACTTGCTGAACCATGCTTGAAGGATGAGAGACTGGAGCTGGAGCAGCCCCATGTGGAGCAGCTAGTGCTTGTGCTCACTCTCCCTTTTCAGGCATGACAGTAGAGATGAGGACAGTTGAGGCTTACGCAGGACTAAGTAGATAGAGTCTGATGTTCCACTTTTCTTGTGTGGTGTTAACGTTTATACTGTGGCATTGATAGAAAAATCCTAGAGCCTTCTTATGTATTTTTATGATTCTTCCTAATCATGTTTCAGTATGAAAAAAGTCTGTCTATTCATAGTTTATCATGTGTTACAATGTATGGAAATTAAAGCAACAATTTATGATTATCTATTTTATAAATAATCTGCTCATCTTTCATAGAAGAATATATTCAGAACCATGAAAAAATCAACTAGCAAAATTATTTTTTGAGCATCTATTAAATTTTCAGCAAAGTAAGGGATATAGAAATATAGCATGTGGTTCTTGCTGTCATTTGATTGAACTGGAAGTACAGTGGTACATGGGAATCACAACTGACAATATTTTATAAGTAATTACATAATCTTGGTCCAGGGGACAGTGAAATCAATTAGGACCCCATTGTTATAAAGCTTCCTTGAGGAAATGTGACTTGGAAAATAGCAAAGGCTATTTTGAGGGTTTTCTTTTGTTCTGCTTTGTTTACTCAGTATGTCAGAACTGTACAGTAGCGATATTACTTTGCTGCCCTGAGATGGTGAGATACTTGTTTTCCCTGCAACTTTGATTTCCCTTGAGAATGATAAGTTCTTGCCACCTGAGGGCACTGCTGCTCTTGAAATCAGAGTCCACTGGGGCAAGTGTCCTCAGTTGTTTGTAATGGCGTTGATATTTCCTGTGCATTTGGTATAGAGCTTCTTATGTTTGGGGGCTCCAGACACTTGCCGCCTTCTTTTAAAAGAAGGATCTTGTTTTCAAATAACAAATTTTTTACCTTAAGTTGTTGAGACACTTACTTACCTAATGTACCAAGTGATACTATGTTTGAATTGTTAAAAGTCTTGGTTAGGGAAGGGACAATGGTCTAAGTCAATAAATGAAAATAAAAATGAAAAGGAAGTGGAATAGAAATCGTTTTTAATGATAATTTTTCCCCATTGTTTAATTACTCTTCCAGTTTTGTTCATCATGGAACCATCCTGGACTGTGAGGAGAAAGACTGGGACTTCTCAATGAATCTTAACGTCCGCAGCATGTACCTGATGATCAAGGCCTTTCTTCCTAAAGTAAGGTGACCACCACCAGGATGACCACCACGTTAGTCTCCAGGTCTCCATCCTGGGCATCCAGAAAGAATCCTCACATGTGCTGAAGAGTAATGGTAGTTAACGTAATGACTAACATGTAGTGAACATAAATACCAAGGCATTTAGTATAAATTAATTCGTCTGACCTTCCAGTTCATCCATTCAAAGAATATTTATTAAGCACTTTCTACATGCCAGGCTCCATTCTAGGTGCAGAAGACAAATCAGAGAACTAAACAAAGTCCCTTCTGTCAGGGAACTTCCATTTTGGAGAGGTGAGACAGGATAATATGTAATCAAATAAACATATAACATGTGAGGTAGTTATAAGTACTATGAAGAGAAAAAAAGCTCAGTTATTAGAGAGGTCCCAGAGGGCCTCACTGATAAGGTGAGATTTTCATAGAGGCTGAATGGAGCAACGGAGCTAACCATTCAGGTGTTTGGGGAGAAGCTTCCAGGGAGAGGGACAGCAGGAGGCCTGTGGGACCAGAACAATCCGATGAGGTAGGTACTACTTTGTCCCATTCACTGTACAGAGAAAGAAACTAGGAGGTTAAGTAACTTGCCCAAATCACATAACTAGCAAGTGGTTAGAGCTAAGACTAGGCACACGCTCTCAGGATGGATGTACCCCACTGCTTTTCTGTACCTTGAGTACCCTCCTTACTCTCCTGTCTTTAGCTGAGCCACTGAAGTTCCAGAGAGGTGAGAGACAGCATGTGCTGAAGAGAGAGTATTCCTCCTGAGTCTGCCACCCTTGAATTCTCCAGCCTTCACACAGCTCATCAATGTTTTTCATTTTGTTATACAAATAAGCTTTAAGTACCTTTTGATACAAAGCACCACACCAGGTGCTCTAGGGGAGACAGGTGTAAATATGAAAAATGTTGACTTCAAATGAGCTTGTAAGCCAGCAGTGGCAGACAGCACGGGCTCAGACAATGGACGGGTTGACTGAGTACAGAACCAGCTCAGTTCAAGGTTGTAAATTAAATCCTAGTGAAATGCAGAAGAGCCATTCTTTCCATCCATCCCTGCTGGATGAGATGACTGGAGTACTGAATGCTGCCCTGTGCGGGGCAGGAGAAGAGCTTTTTAATGGCGCAGCAGGACTGATACTTTGCTCTGAACATTCAACCTAATGTCAAGAAGGATGCAGATGAATGCTAAAAGGAAAGTTAGAGAAATTGACTTAGTAACAAAGGAATTTGTTTTTAATCTATTTGTTTAGTGCCTAGAAGGGATCTTTGGGTGGGCCCACAGATTGTTGAACTAGCAAATTTTTTAAAAATATAAATTGCCTTTTTTACCTATCTGGAGGTGATGAAAATCTGTTATTTGGAACTTGGATGCATTTTTTGAAGGCTGGTCCTTAACACAGGATTTGGGGAGAAGCAAAGGCTGTGGTAAAAGGGGAGAGCGTCCGTCACAGCTGGTGAGACGTGTGAGACTCATTTGTAAAATGAGCTTGTTCGTGTCTGCAGTGCTTCACGAGTATCAGTGAGGAACGTAGGTGTGAGGCACAGTGGAGCTGAAATTTACACTTGTAAGTGTTAACTTTTAAAATATCGAACAATAACTTGCAAATTAGTGAGTTTGCCTGTGATTTAAAGCACCTTAACAATAATCCATATGAAACAATGACACTCGTTTGTAAAAAACGAAAAGAAAAAAATCCCCCAAAATATTAACCAGTGGGATGGGGAATCAAAAGGAGTCAGTGCCACTTGTTAAGGTGACCCTAACCAACCTGACCCCAAGGTCAGACTCTGGTGTCAAAAAACCTTCGGCACAGCCTGAGCTCTGCCCCTAATTCGCCAGGTGCCCTAGGAGATGGTACTTAGGCTCTCTCAGCATGTGTTTCTTCTATTTATTTATTTACTTTTTTTTTTTTCTAAGATTTTATTTTTACTTTTTCTCCTCAAAGCCCCCCGGTACATAGTTGTGTACTTTTAGTTGTGGGTCCTTCTAGTTGTGGCATGTGGGATGCCACCTCAGCGTGACTTGATGAGCAGTGCCATGTCCACACCCAGGATTCAAACCAGCAAAAGCCTGGGCCACCGAAGCGGAATGCGCAAACTTAACCACTCAACCGCAGGGCCAGCCCCATGTTTCTTCTGTTTAAAATGAGGGTGATAGATTACACAATCCCTTCCAGCAGTAATTGTCTAGGATCCTCTTGTGTTCGTTAACCATGACACACATATACCCAGTTAGAACTTTCCAGAGGAAGCCAGGATTTGGAGTCCAAGCAGATCTGCAAGGTCAGGTGGTCAAAATATAGGAACACTTGTAGGAAATTTCTGTTCATGGATAGACATTCCAAGACTGAAAGATCGGTCAAAAGGCAGAGGACAAATTGAAGATTCTGTAAGAGGTCAGTGCAGAATCCAAGGTCCACTAGAAAAGAAGATCCATTACGACAAGGATCTGGGGAGGGCTTGGATGTTTGGGGATTTTTCCTCCTTTGCTGTATTGTAGAAGAGTCCCTAGCACACGGAAGTGCTTAGCAAATGTTGGTTGAATGAGTAAGTGAATCTAGGTTATCAGTCCAGGTTGGGGTCAGGCATGGAATCACTGAAGACCCAAGGAGCCAAGGTCTGCCAAGTTTAGGAGCTGAGTTCTGGTTGATGGGGACAGAAGAGCTGAGTCAGAGTGGGACTGACTAGATACAGCTAGAGGAGATCTTTTGAGACCTTTGTAGCCCTGCCTGAGCTTCTGGAAGATCAGTCCTATGTGGCCTTACTATGTACAGACACTCCACTTTATGGGCCACAGAGGGCTGCTGCTTGGCAGGCAGAGGGAGCATCACACGGGACAGCAGGTTCTGAGCTGGGGGTAGGAAGGCAGCATGGAGGGAGGCAAGGACTTTGGGCTGGAGAATCAGCAGACAGGCCCAGCCGAATGTATGGTACCAGTGTTGGGGCAGCAGTAGCATCTCTAGGCGCGAAATTCTAGTTTGCCTGAGAGATTATTGCATTTCAGAAGATTGGAGACTGAACTCACTTAATAGCCCATTTTTATATATTAAGTTGGGCTGTATGTATTAAAAATGGATTATGTATGTTAATTATATTTCAATAAAACTGGAACAATAAAGTAAAATGGGTTATTTGCTAAAATGGATAAGAAAGAATAATTTTAAGGCTTAGTTTTCAACACCATTCTACTCTACTAATTTTCCTAGTGTTTTTTATGAGGACCCCATTTCATTATGATTCTCTTTATTTTATAGACACACAAGTTGAGTTAAATATATTCTCCCCTCCATCTTCCTTGACTTGGTGGGTCACCTCAGCCTCTCCCGGTGTCCTTCGCTGTCTCCAGCACCATGCCATAGGCTGGTTTCAGACTCTCTGCTTTTAGTATGATTGGTAGCTAAGTATCAAAACGGAAAGTAGGAAGATGACCATAAAGAGATGTATAATCTTGGCAGCCTCATCCCTGATCCATTCGATCATTCACCGTCTCCATTCCTGCCTCTGTCTGAAAGCTACTGGAGAAACTCACCCCAACGGAAGTGACTTTTTTCTCTAGACCCTTTACACTGCCTCTCAAGACTCTGCTCTTTTAGAAACTTCACTTGATTTTCATGATAGAGTATATCCTGGTTTTCCTTCCTCTGTTCTCTAGTTGATATTCTCCCTTTTCCTCCCGGCAGTTATTTGAACTCTTCCCCACTCTCTCGTGGCCACCATCTCCCCTTGTTCTCTATAGTCATCCTCCCAGCCTCTGACTTCCATGAAAAGTTAGTGCCCATTAGGCCCATTCTCTCAACCTCTTGCTTCTTCCTCCAAAACGTTTATGAGTACCCATGCCCTTGCATGTACATAATATTATCTTGAAAACATACGTATATGTTATAATTAATAAAGTGTAAGTTCATTGAAAACAAAACATTTTTTAAGTCATAGCAGCCTGTTTCATTATATATTCTTTTAGGTCTGGGGCAGGGCCCAGTAATCTGCACTTTAAACTAGCACCTCAGGAGATCTTAATTCATCAAAACGTATTGACCGCCTACTGTGCCCCTTGTCTAGGAGGACAACACAGCCCCAGACCCTCCTCTCTCAAAGTTCACAATTGAGTGGGGAAATCCTGCAGGACGTATTTTTAGGAAACACTGCCCTTGACAGGAGGCTGCCATCAGTGCATGTGGCCATGGACTGAGCTCTGCCTGCTGTGTCTGCTTTTACCACTCCTTTCCCGAACCACTACTGCAGCTTCCAGTCGTCTCCAGCATAGGCTGCCAGAGGAACCTGTAATCCCCGGATCTAGACATACCGCTCCTCCTCTGCACTAAGGCCTGCCTTATCTTCAGGGGAAATCCCAAATTCCTAAATTTAGTCCCTGTTGGCCTCTAAGGCCTCTTTCCTCCCAGGGCCTGCCTTCCAGCCAGACCCATCCCTTCCCCCCAGTTCCATAATAGAACCTTTATACCTATGGTTCTCATTCCTTAAAACACGCTTCTCTTTTGTTTTTCTGACTGTTACTCCACAAAAATGGGGTTCTCCTACCCAATGCACGTGGAAAAAAAAACAATTAATTACAGCATCAGATTTGGGGAAAGAAAAAAGCTTTATTGCTAGCTTGATCTGCAAAGAGACAGGAGGCGTATTCTCTCAGATCTGTCTCCCTGATCAAGGACTTGGGGCAAAATTTATGGGATGAAGGGCAGGGTGGTCTGAAGGGTGGAGACGGATACTTGGAGGTGAGAAATGAGGTGAGTGATGATCTGTGCAAGTGCAGTCAGCTCCATGGCTCTTCATAGGACGCATATTCACAGAATGGTGATGTTGGCATGATCTGAGGGTGGAGTTTTCAGCCCTTTGATGTCAAAAAGATTACTTAACAGGCATTTGCGCAGGCCCACTTGATGGAATGGTGGTCTTACCTGGCCTGAACTGGACAAGGGGGGACTCTCAGTTCCTGAAAACCCACTCTTATTACTCTGTTGGTAAGACGGGGTCAGTTGAACTGGTCCTGGAGGGCCCACGGTTACACTAATACTCTAGTTTTCAAAAATCGACCCACATATTTCCTCCTAGGAGCCCTCCTCTGAGTGTCCAACAGTGGATTGGCCCCTTCCTACCACCCACCACCTGTTCTCTGTGAAGGCCCATGCTGTCTCTGGATGCTGATTATGTCAGCCACCCAGTCAGACTGGCAGCTCTCCATAGGCAGGGACTGTGTCACTTATCTTTGAATCTCCTGGACCTACACAATACCCAGCCACTGTAGGTATTCATCAAATAATGTGTTCACTGGAGTAAGAGTTTTCTAACATCAGGAACACAGTAAATATGAACATTCATTTGCACTGGCTTAGAGTTCATCCTCGGTCTTGCTGATACTCTTGTGACAGGGAAGGTGGTAGTCCCCCTGGGAGATGTTCTTGCCAGTGAGAGTGTACTCTGCCATCAGTTCCCAGCAGTGATGAGGAGGTTGTTAAGACTGCTTAATAGTACTTCATGTTAACAGCTAATAAGATGGTTCTGCAAACCCAGAGTAAATGCAGATCTTTTAAAGAGGTAGTATTTTTAGCCTGCAGAGTGGCATTTTTTTTTTTATTATTTGTTTTATTTTGGCAGATGCTCACAAATCTGGCAATATTATCAACATGTCCTCTGTGGCTTCCAGCATCAAAGGTAAGTCTGTTTTCCTCTGGGGGTTGTGATGAACATACTCATAATCTTCACAAGCTAAGGGTTTTGGAAACAAGCATAGCAGATATGATAAAACTTACCCATAACTTCAAAACTGCTCTTTTAAAATTAGTATTAAGTTCCTTGTCTACCAGTCCTTTCACCTTACATGTGATCCAGTGACATTAAATGAAAGTTTGTTTTTTGTGCTCTCCCGTTTAGTTCTTCTAATGGATATGGCAGTGGAGATCAAAGTGGGAGAAGGAAACATTTATTCATTTGATTAATCAAAAATGTATTGAACACCTACTGTGTGCCCCTGCCCCCAGAGAGTTCACAGTCCAAAACGGGGAGAGGGGAGAGGCTCAGGCAAACACACGTCTTCCACCATGTGATAGTTCCACTAAAGCGGAACACGCGCACTTAACCACTGAGCCACCAGGCTGGCCCCAGCTATTTCATTTTAAACTTGAAAATCCATGTGTGCCAGACTGTGCCCTTATCTCCATCTTGCACTGCAATCCTGGCCCTTCAACTTGACTTCTCGTTTAGGGCCCAGATCAACTGTCTTTGTGAAGCACCCCCCCAAGCCCACAGGCAGAGTTACTTCCCGTATTGTCACAGCACTTCATACAAAGCTCTGTTACAAAAAAAAAACAAAAAAAGAAATAGCCACTGCTGAGAGAACATTCCTTCTCTTTGCGAGGATACACACATTAAGCCTGCATGAGAGAGAAATGCAAAGAAATGCCTAAGCTTCTTGGTCTTTTGTTTTGCTTTGCTTTACCCTAATTTTCTTTTCTTTTCTTTCTTTTTTTTTTTTTGAGGAAGATTAGCCCTCAGCTAACATCTGCCGCCAATCCTCCTCTTTTTGCTGAGGAAAGCTGGCCCTGAGCTAACATCCATGTCCATCTTCCTCTACTTTATATGTGGGACACCTGCCACAGCATGGCTTGATAAGCGGTGCTGTGTCCGCACCCGGGATCCAAACCGGCGAACCCCAGGCTGCCAAAGCAGAACGTGCAAACTTAACCACTGCGCCAGTTTTCTTTTTTTATCTTTTTTATTTTATTGAGGTCATAATAGTTTATAACACTGTGAAGTTTCAGTTGTGCATTATTATTTTTCAGTCACCATATGTTGCCCGCAGCCGCAAAGGGCAAGGAATGACAGGCACCGCCAAGGCTATTTGGTTGTTTCAGCAATCAAAGGTTTTGGATAAAGGGAAACAGAACAAGGAGTGGGCATAAGGGAGAACAACAAATCGGTACTTACAACATCCACACCACAATCAGCTGGGGAAGTCCCAATAGTTTGTACGGCGGGTGGGAGTGCCGATTGTCCGGGTCTGAGGCAAGGTGTCCTTTCCTCAGTGAGACTCCCAATTGTTCTATGCCTGTGACTCCCTTTTACCCTAAGGTTTCTCTGGGTTCTGACTCAGGGTTTTAGACATTTGGATATTTTGAGTTATTTCTTCTTGTTCCCACAGATGGGGTGCTTCTATCTTTTTCGTTCCCATGGATAGGATGTTTCTAAAGTCCTGTCAGGTGCCCGTCAGGGTGGCCAGCCCAGACAAGGAACATGACACAGGACTCATTCTTTGTAACTTGTGCCTTAGAGTCAGGGCCGAAGTGGCCCTGAGCCCAGACACATTCCTTTGTGTAGGGCCCAGGCCCAGTATCCTTGGAAGGTGGGGAGGTCAATGAACTCTGTGCACCTTATAAATGGTGCCTCTTCACCCCTTGTGCCCACACCCTAACCCCCTTCCCCCTGGTAACCACTAAACTGTTTTCTTTGTCCATGTGTTAGTTTTTCTTCCACATATGAGTGAAATCATATGGTGTTTGTCTTTCTCTATCTGGCCTATTTTGCTTAGCATATTACCCTCCAGGTCCATCCATGTTGTGGTGAATGGGACAATTTTGTCTTTTTTATGGCTGAGTAGTATTCCGTTGTATATATACCACATCTTTATCCATTCATCAGTCGGTGGACTCTTGGGTTGCTTCCACATCTTGGCTATTGTGAATAATGCTGCAGTGAACATAGGGGTGCATATATCTTTACACATTCATGTTTTCATGATCTTTGGATAAATACTCAGTAGTGGAATAGGTGGGTGGTATGGTTATTTCTATTTTTAACTTTCTGAGGAATCTCCATACTGTTTTCCATGGTGGCTACACCAGTTTGCATTCCCACCAGCAGTGGATGAGGCTTCCCTTTTCTCCACATCCTCTGCAACATTTTTTGGTTTTTCTCTTGGTAATTATAGCCATTTTAACAGGTAAAAGGTGATATCTCATTGTATTTTTGATTTGCATTTCCCTAATAATTAGTGATGTTGAACATCTTTTCATGTGCCTGTTGGCCATCTATATATCTTCTTTGGAAAAATGTCTGTTCGTGTCCTCTGCCCATTTTTGGATCAGCTTGTTTGTTGTTGAGATGTATGAGTTCTTTGTCTATTTTGGAAATTAACACCTTGTTGGATTTATGATTTGCAAATATTTTCTCTCAGTTGGTGGGTTGTCTTTTTGTTTTGTTCCTGGTTTCCTTTGCCTTGCAGAAGCTCTTTAGTCCAATGAAGTCCCATTTGTTTATTTTTTTCTTTTGTTTCCCTTGTCCAAGTAAAAATGGTATTCGAAAAGATACTGCTAAGACTGATATCCAAGAGTGTACTGCTTATATTTTCTTCTGGGAGTTTTATGGTTTCACATCTTAGCTTCAAGTCTTTAATCTGTTTTGAGTTAATTTTTGTGTGTGGCAAAAGATAATGGTCTAACTTCATTCTTTTGCATATTTCTGTCCAGTTTTCCCAGCACCATTTATTGAAGAGACTTTCCGTTCTCCATTGTATGTTCTTGCCTCCTTTGTCGAAGATTAACTGTCCGTAGATGTGTGGGTTTATTTCTGGGCTTTCAGTGCTGTTCCATTGATCTGTGTGCTTGTTCTTGTACCAGTACCATGTTGTTTTGATTACTACAGCTTTGTAGTATATTTTGAAGTCAGGGATTGTGATGTGTCCAGCTTCATTCTTTTTTCTCAAGATTGTTTTGGCTATTCGGGGCCTTTTGTTGCCCCATGTAAATTTTAGGATTCTTTGTTCTATTTCCACATCATTGGGATTCTGATTGGGATTGCATTGAATCTGTAGGTTGCTTTAGGTAGTATGCAAGTTTTAACTATGTTTATTCTTCCAGTCCATGAGCCTGGAATATCTTTCCATTTCTTTATGTCATCATCAATTTCTTTCATTTAACGTCTTAAAGTTTTCATTGTGTAAGTCTTTCACCTCCTTGGTTAAATTTATTCCTAGATATTTTATTCTTTTTGTTGGGATTGTATATGGGATTGTATTCTTAAGTTCTCTTTCTGTTAGTTTGTTATTAGAGTATAGAAATGCAACTGACTTTTGTAAGCTGACTTTGTACCCTGCAACTTTGCTGTAGTTGTTGCTTGTTTCTAATAGTTTTCCTATGGATTCTTTAGGGTTTTATATATATAAAATCATATCATCTGAAAACAGCAAGAGTTTGACTTCTTCCTTGCCAATTTGGATTCCTTTTCTTTCTTTCTCTTGCCTAATTGCTCTGGCCAAAACCTCCAGGACTACGTGGAATAAGAGTGGTGAGAGTGGGCACCATTGTCTCGTTCCTGTTCTCAGAGGAATGTCTTTCAGTTTTTCCCCATTGAGTATGATGTTGGCTGTGGGTTTGTCATATATGGCCTTTATTATGTTGAGGTACTTTCCTTCACTACCCATTTTATTGAGAGTTTTTATCATAAATGGATGTTGGCTCTAGTTAAATGCTTTCTCTGCATCTCTTGAGATGATCATGTGGTTTTTATTCCTCATTTTGTTAATGTGTATCATATTGATTGATTTGCAGGTGTTGAACCATCCCTGCATCCCTGGAATAAATCCCACTTGATCATGTTGTATTATCCTTTTAATGTGATGCTGTATTTGGTTTACCAATGTTTTGTTGAGGATTCTTCGTCTATGTTCATCAGCAATATTGGCCTGTAATTTTCCTTCTTTGTGTTGTCTTTGTCTGGCTTTGGGATCAGGGTGATATTGGCCTCATAAAATGTGTTAGGAAGTATTTCATCATCTTCAATTTTTTGGAATAGTTTGAGAAGGATAGGTATTAAATCTTCTTTGAGTGTTTGGTAGAATTCTCCAGAGAAGCCATCTGGTCCTGGACTTTTATTTTTTGGAAGACTTTTGATTACTGTTTCAATCTCTTTACTTGTGATTGGTATATTCAGATTCTCTGTTTCTTCTTGGTTCAGTTTGGGAGGTTGTATGAGTCTAAGAATTTATCCATTTCTTCCAGATTGTCCAATTTGTTGGCATATGGTTTTTCATAGTATTCTCTTATAATTCTTTGTATTTCTGTGGTATCCATTGTAATTTCTCCTCTTTCACTTCTAATTTTATTTGAGCCTTCTCTCTTTTTTTTAAATTAGTGAGTCTGGCCAAGGGTTTGTCAATTTTGTTTTTCTTCTCAAAGAACTAGGTCTTAGTTTCATTGATCCTGTCTACTGTTTTTTTGGTTTCAATTCATTTATTTCTGCTCTAATTTTTATTATTTCCCTACTTTTGCTGACTTTGGGCCTTTTTTGTTCTTCTTTTTCTAATTCTGTTAGGCGTAATTTGATTGCTTATTTGAGATTTTTCTTATTGGTTAAGGTGGGCCTATATTGCCATGAATTTCCCTCTCAGGACCACTTTTGCTGCATTCCATGTGAGTTGGTATCGTGTATTTTCATTTTTATTTGTCTCCAGTTGTTTTTTGATTTCTCCTTTAATTTCTTCAATGATCCATTGGTTGCTCAGTAGGTTGTTGTTTAGTCTCTGCATGTTTATCTCT
The DNA here is from genome assembly GCF_041296235.1 of Equus asinus. Lineage (NCBI taxonomy): Eukaryota > Metazoa > Chordata > Mammalia > Perissodactyla > Equidae > Equus > Equus asinus. The sequence continues at coordinate 244,571 of NW_027225344.1, read as the reverse complement.
TTCCCAGCTTTTTTCTTGTAGTTGATTTCTAGTTTTATAGTATTATGGTTGGAAAAGATGCTTGATATGATTTCGATCTTCTTAAATTTATTGAGGCTTGCCTTATTTCCCAACATGTGGTCCTTCTTTGAGAATGTTCCACGTGCACCTGAGAAGAATGTGTATTCTGCTGGCTTTTGGGTGGAGTGTTCTATATATATCTATTAAGTCTGTCTGGTCTGTAATTCATTTAGTTCCACTATTTCCTTGTTGAGCTTCTCTCTGGATGGTCTATCCATTGATGAAAGTGGGGTGTTAACATCACCTGCTATTACTGTGTTGCTGTTAATGTCTCCTTTTAGGTCAGTTAATAGGTGCTTTATGTACTTTGGTGCTCCTGGGTTACATACACATATGTGTTAAATCCTTTTGGTGGAGTGTCCCTTTTGTTGTTATATACTGCCCTTCTTTGTCTCCCATTGCCTTTTTTTTTTTTTTTGGGTGAGGAAGATTGGCCCTGAGCTAATGTCCATGCCAGTCTTCCTCTTTTGTATATGGGATGCCACCACATCATGGCTTGATGGGCAATGTGTAGGTCCACGCCCAAGATCTGAACCCATGAACCCTAGGCCTCCAAATCAGAGCACGTGAACTTAACCACTACATCACCAGGCTGGCCCCATCTCATTGTCTTTTTTATCTTGAAGTCTACTTTGTCTGCTGTAAATATGGCAACACCTGCTTTCTTTTGTTTGCCATTGGTTTGGAGTATTGTCTTCCATCCTTTTACTCTAAGCTTGTTTGTCTTTAGAACTGAGACGTGTTTCCTGGAGGCAGCATATTGTTGGGTCTTGTTTTCTAATTCATCCAGCTATTCTATGTCTTTTGATTGGGGAATTTAATCCATTTGCATTTAGAGTGATTACTGATATATGAGGGCTTAATGCTGCCATTTTATCACTTGTTTCCCAGTTGTTCTGTATTTCCCTTTTTCTTATCCCGTGTATTTCAGACGGATGATTCAGTTTGGTGGCTCTCTATGATGGTTTTCTCAGTTTTCTGCTTATTTATCATTTGTGTCTCAGTTGTGATTTTTTTAGTGGTTAACCTGCACTTTGTGTACAAGATCTCATAGATGAGATAGTCCATTTCTGATAGACTCTTATCTCTTTTGACTAAGCAGTTTCCATCCCTTTCCCCTTCGCCTTCTGCATTATTGTTGTCACAACTTGTTCCATTTTGTGTTGTGAGTTTGTGGTTAAAATGATGAGACTATATTTATTCTTGATATTTTCCTTCCCTTCATCTTTAATGTTATGCTAATCTGTTCTGATAAAGAGTTGCAGTTTTCTGATTTTGTCTGCCTGTTTATCTCCTTGCTGAAGGCTGTGTAAACCCTTTCTTCTTCTTTTCAGGTATGAAGGCCTTCTTGATCAAATCTTGTAGGGGGCCTTGTGGCAATGAACTCCCTGAGCTTTTGTTTATCTGGGAAAGATTTTATTTCTCCATGATATCTGAAGGATATGTTTGCTGGATAGAGTATTCTTGGCTTAGAGTTTTTGTCTTTCAGAATTTTTAATATATCATTCCAGTCTCTCCTAGCCTGTAAGGTTTCTGCTGAGAAATCCAATTAAAGCCTGGTGGGGTTTCCTTTGTAGGTGATTTTCTTCTGCTTTACTGTCCTTAGTATTTTTTCCGTGCCATTAAGTTTTGCCAGTTTTACTAATCCATGCCTTGGAGAAAGTCTTTTTACATTGATGCAATTAGGAGTTCTCTTAGCTTTTTTTACTTCTAATTCCAGCTCTTTCCCCAGGGTTGGGAAGTTTTCAGCTATTATTTCTTTGAACAAGTTTTGTGCTCCATTCTCCTTCTCTTCTCCCTCTGGAATACCTGTATTTCTGTTCACTAAATTGCTAATTTTATCCTCCGTAATATCAGCTCTGTCATTCAAGGTCTCCAAATTTTTCTTTATCTCATTTATTGTGTTTTCATCTCCAACATTTCTGATCGTTTTTTTCTTTATAGTTTCAATCTCTTTTGTGAAGAATTCTCTCCGTTCATTAATTTTGTTCCTGATTTCATTGAACGGTCTTTCTGAGTTCTCATAACTTATTGAGTTTTTTATGATGGCCATTTTGAATTCTCTGTCATTTAGATTGTAGACTTCTGTGCCTTCAGGATTGCTTTCTGAGTATTTGTCTTTTTCCTTCTGGTCAGGAGTATTAATATACTTCATACCATTCAATGGGGTGGATTTGTGCATTTGCATACTGATAGTATCTGGTCATACATTCCACCTGCCACCACTGGAGAGGGGGCAGCACCTGTGTAATCTGAGCCCACCGTGATCCCTGTCAGCCCTGCTTGTCCGAGCCTGGGCCACTTGTTGGGACTGCAGAGGCCCTGTGGGCTCTCCCACCAGACAAGAAAGCGATTATGCAGGAGCTCAGGGCTGCTGCCTGCTCCCACAGTCCCACTGAGTTGCAGTCCACCCCTTGGGGCCGCAGTGGTACTATGGGCATTCAAGGCAGCTGGGAATTTGTTTGCCTGGGTGCACAGCTCCACTGCCATCTGCTCCTAGGTCACACCAGCCATTAGTGCTTTGTAGGCAGGGCCTCCCCACTGGGTCTGAGCCTAGCCATTCCCTGGGACTGCAGTGGCTCTGGGCTCTCCCACCAGACGAGAAAGTGATCGTGCGGGGGCTCAGGGCTGCCATCACCTGTTCCTGTGGTCACGCCGAGGCACGCTCCCACCCTTGGGGCTGCAGCAGTACTATGGGCCTCCAGCTGGGAGAGCAGCTGCATGCGTGTACAGGTCTGCTGGGGGACCAGAAGAGTACTCACCTATCTCCACCACCTCTCCAGGGGTAGTCCATCCCCCTTCAAATGTATAGCTGCGCAGGTCTCTCAGGCATCCTGAGGTGCTGTGTGGGTATCTTCTGCTGATCAATGAATGACCATTTAGTTGTAGTTCGAAGAGGGAGAGACAAAGGGAACAGCTCACTCCACCATGATGCCGATGTCACTCCTAATTTTCTTTTGGAATCTGCCTAAGGTTTCTCCCAGCTGATGATGAAAAACTAAAACCACTTGTCATTTAAGTGCAGCATCTCAACACCTGAGTCTCAGTTGAGTTGTGCCGATAATGATACTATTTTCCTAAATTCAGAAACTCACCCTATTAAGGGAGAAAACCTGATATCAATTTTTAAAAAACAGTGGGGTGAGAGGAAGCATGACACTGGTTACTGGGGACACTAATTTGTGTTCCCTTTCTAGAGGAGACTGTGTTTTTCATTCCTTCACTTGTCGAACCTTCTCTTCATCCTCAGGAGTTGTGAACAGATGTGTCTACAGCACAACCAAGGCAGCCGTGATTGGCCTCACAAAGTCCGTGGCTGCAGACTTCATCCAGCAGGGGATCAGGTGCAACTGTGTGTGTCCAGGTGAGTTAGGCTCCACAGGGCTATGAAATTGTCCTTTGTGACATCCCACTTGCCACTGTGAGAGAGATCTCCATAAGCTTGTTTACTACCTGTTACTGTGGCCTGTCATTGGGACAAGTTCAAAAGGGAAAGAGTCCCATCCTGTTAAGGTAACAGTCTAACAGTCAGTTGGGAGAGAGATCCTAAGTCATCAGGAATAAGCCACTGAGGCAAACAGTTTACATGCTGCTCATGCACGTGGCGGCAATTCTAAACCACTGGGTTAAGAGACATGAGTCACCAGGGCTTACTGTTTTGGAAGCAGACCAGGGATGACTGTGTCGGGGGGAAGATGAAAAGTAGCCCATGCTCACAGGACAGCGGAAGAAAGTAAGAGGAGCCTCCCAGAACACAGGGGCTCTGCCGTGGAAATCACCTGGGTTGGCCCAGGGATAAAAAGGAGGGATTAATACCTTCCTTGATGCTATACAAAGTGAGTCAGCAAACTATGGCCTGCAGGCCAAATCCAGCCCACCGCCTATTTTGTAAATATAGTTTTATTGGAACACATCCACACCCAGTTTGCTTCTTGTATTGGCAATGACTGCTTTCATCCTACAACAGCAGAGTTGAAAACAAATGGTTCTTAACACCAAGAATATTTACTGTTTGGCTCTTCACCCAAATGTGCTGACCGCTCATAAAAGAAAGGAGAAAAGCAGAACTTATTAGTAGCAAGGACATTCAATGTGTCCAAACTAAAGCATTCAATAACCTATTTCTTAGGAATGACTTCTCATTTTCTTAATATCTGTAGGTGTGTCTATTAATTAGATATGCCCTTTCACCTGGTTCCACTGACCAAAATGAATATAGGCTACCTAAGAAGAATTACTAACTTCCTCTCTGGAAAGAAATGAAATGAACATCCAGGATCCAGGTTTTTCTCAGTAGTTCACAGCTGGTGTGGGGATTGAGGAGGGGAAGCATTGCAGTTCCCTGTGGGACCTTTCACGACCTGGAGGGTATGCTAGGATCTGGGGGGGAGTTGACGGGGAATAGGCTGGACAGCCCCACAGGAGATTCTGATGTAATCCAGCCTGGTCTCCCCTCAGGTTGAAAACCACTGATTTATTAAAGAGGGAAGACGACTATATACCTTTTGTTGACACAGAATAACCAATAACCATTTTATAGATAAGAAAGATAAGGTGCGTTTTACTTGAATCAGGCAGTCTCTACAAAGGAAGAAAGCGTTCCAGAGAGGCATGGTTTTCAGTACAGTTTTATACCTTTTTAGAACACAGAACATCCATAAAACACACCCAGGATACATATTCATCAAAGTTTCAGAGAGATACTCAGTTGCAAATTAGCAAGCAGGTCAACATGACCCTGATGTCAGGAAGGGGAACTTATCTTTAAAGAGTTCTGATAGTGGTGGGCACAGGAGGGGAAGTGTGCATCCTTATCTTCAAAGAGTGCCTTCTTTTACTTTGAGATAATGCATAATGCCCTCTTTAATGGTTAAGGCAGATGTTTGATAGGCTATAAGTCAGGTGTCTTTAGTTCAAGCCAAATCAGTTTTAAACCAAAATAGCTACCCCATATACCTCAATATGTGAAAATTTCTTGTCACTTTCAAGCTACAGCATTCCCCTTATGGAGGTGTTGTGTATAATTTTTCTTGGACTAAAAAGGTAAACATCGGTAGCACTAAGAAACAGGAGGATACAGAAGAGACAGTTTCACTTGGTTTTAACATACAAACTGGTGATACCTGAGCCTATCTGTTCTTGGTACCATTTACCCGGTGGAATAAATGGCAAAATGATTTGGAAAATGTGATTGTTTTAGCAGCTAGCCTTTTCAGAAGATTGGAAAATATGTTATCAAATTCTCTGGGACAAGGAACTAGCTGTGACTCACTGAGCCAGTCCCAGAAGGAAACATGATGGGGAATGAGTGTGTGTGGGATGGTGCTGATGGCTGTAGAGTCACAGCTGGTCAGCACGACTTGGGTAGACAGTAGCATGGTGTGTCAGCCTGTGCCATGGACACAGCAGAGTCAGGTGACAGTGGAATGAAGCAGAAGGCATAGGCTTGATCCACAGCTCTCATTTAATGGCCATTCATACTGGCCACATGTAAGATGTGACGCTCATTTTCCTCAGTGGGAGGAAGCTGTAGAAGCTGTAAGGATTTTGAGGAGAGTGTTAGAGAAGCTCAAGGCATCTTGAGCACACTGCTGGTGAAATTTTGGACTTTAAGGAGGCTGTTGATGAGAGAAGTAAGCAAAATGTTGTCTGAGGGGCTGGCCCCGTGGCCGAGTGGTTAAGTTCGCGAGCTCCGCTGCAGGCGGCCCAGTGTTTCGTTGGTTCGAATCCTGGGCACGGACATGGCACTGCTCATCAGACCACGCTGAGGCAGCGTCCCACATACCACAACTAGAAGGACCCACAACGAAGAATATACAACTATGTACCGGGGGGCTTTGGGGAGAAAAAGGAAAAAAATAAAATCTTTAAAAAAAAAAATGTTGTCTGAAACTGGATACAAGGGGGTCTTTGTTATGTGGTTTCAGAAATTTTATCAGCACTATTGGCTGCAGTGACATGGAAGGTATAAAATGTTTCTAATGAACCAGGCAATGTAGCGAAGGCAATTTCCTCCCAGAGTGGGGAGAGTGCCGCCCCTCCGAGTAAAATGTGAGAGGAGAAAGAAGCTAAAGAAAGGGTTCTTAGACAGAAAAGTGTCAGAAAGTGCAAATTTTGAAGCTTCCCAGCCTCTCCAGAGAAATGGCAAATGGTCATAAAATTAAGGAATTATTTCTGAGCAGACCTCAAATCTGCAGTGCTGTGAGGAGCCCGCTCTAAAGATGGACCTGAAGGATGACTGCAGATCATTTTCCGTGACCGTAGGAAGACCGTGTGGCCTCCTGGAGTACTGTCAGTCAGAAAGAGGCTTCCTGAGAATTTACAGGTTACATACGTTAACAAAAAAAGTCTGGGGAACTTGCTCTGTAGGAAGGTGAACTAAGTGGGGTTGTAAAAATTTTAGTGTCATTCTTATTTTTCTTTTTTTAAGTAAAATATTGTAAATTATATTTTTCAATGAAAAACATGAAACAATGTTAAAATAGGAATTTGAAGCCAATGAAAACTGGCAAGATAATGAGGAAAATTTAGAACCAAGGACTGTGACAAGCATGGAGCTGTCCCTGAGGATTCAGAGTGAACGTGACAGCAAAGAATGGTTTTGAGATCATTGAGACAATGTGGGTCCTTGTACTGGTAAAGAATTGTGTGATATTACCTAGCCCTCAGGGTTGTTGTGAGGATTACTGAGATAATACCTGTAAAACTGCATACAGTCCATAAAGTATCATGTCAGTGTAATGCGACTAAAATGCTGGTGTTTCACTCAGAGTCCCTGCCTAGTGTCATAGTGAATTGTAGTCTGTGCTTTTAAAAATCATGGAAATGCTGTTGAAATAAAAGGGCAGGCAGAAGAGGTGAAATTGCTGTTCCAAGTTATGGACAGGATTTCTCTGGTACCTGTATCCTACGGAAAGGAAGTTTAAAGTTGAGTTGCCAATTTCTTTTTCAGTCTAAGTAAGTAACCAAGCTGAATGTCACCCTTTGATTTAGGAACCGTTGATACCCCATCTCTGCAAGAAAGAATACAAGCCAGACCAAACCCTGAAGAGGTATGTCTCCTATTTTAAATGTGTTTAAATCTTTTAGTTAAAAAAAATGCCCTCTTCCTTACGCAGAGTAGACAAATGCATAGAGACAGAAAGTAGAAGGGTAGTAGCCGGGCCTGGGGGAGGGGCCTGGGGAGTTAGTGTTTAGTAGGCATAGAGTTTCAGCTTTGCAAGATGAAGAGACTTCTGGAGATTGGTTGCACAACAGTGTGAATGCACTTCATGCTACTGAACTGTACACTTAAAAATGGTTAAGATGATAAATTTTATATTATGTATATTTCACCACATTTTCAGAAAAATTTAAAAACCCTCTACTTTAAGATTAACTTCCTGATCTGTCACAGTGTCTGTAGGTTTTAGTATAACACAAATAGTTTGAGCAGCGTAGGAGTCACCATAGTCCTGCGTGGCCCACAGTTAATAATATTAATGATACTCTCATGTATCATGCGTGAATAATCGAGGCAGCAGGCCAGTGGCCTCTGTAGATCTCTCTTGCTTTGCCTCCTGAAGGAGCTGCCAGTGAGTTCATACTTTAGCTCACACCACTGATGTCTGGTGTGGTGTCTGGTCACAGGCACGGAGCGACTTCCTGAAGAGACAGAGGACGGGAAGATTTGCAACCGCAGAAGAAATAGCCCTGCTCTGCGTGTACCTGGCTTCTGATGAAGTAAGCGCTATTCTTCCCAGGGAGGTCATTATTCTCAATCACATTGGCCCGCTATTTTTGCTCATCAAGTAATGTCATTTTACAGAGTTACAGCATATGATCGTTAAGTTGCTGCATTTACGAGGTAGGGATAAGTTCTGATTTAATTTGCTCAAAGAAAGACCACTTTGATCTGAGCCACTAACTCTTCCTCATTCAAGTTTATATGTCACCAAATCTTGTAGCAAATAAAATGGAGGATGGAAAAAAATTAAATCACTCAATTTTATGAGAAACAGTTACTTTCAAAAATTACAGTTGGGGAAGCCTTGATTAAGTGTAAATCAAACGAACCTCCAAAATCATGAGAGCTTCAGGTGAAATGGGGAGAGAGTTAACCAGATATAATTGTGTCCAGGAGACACAGAATTGGCATCTGGTGTTCTTAGTTTTACTGGAAACTTATTTAGAAGAATCCCACTGACTCTTTTCCTATGAATTTTTACTGTTTGTCATCATATATGGAAATTCCTAATTCTGTCTCTTTCCACTTTGCATCTATTTAGTAACCAGTTTCTTCCTTTTTTTTTTTTTTTGAGGAAGATTAGCCCTGAGCTAACTACTGCCAGTCCTTCTGTTTTTTGCTGAGGAAGCCTGGCCCTGAGCTAACATCCGTGCCCATCTTCCTCTACTTTATATATGTGGGACACCTGCCACAGCATGGCATGCCAAGCGGTACCATGTCCACACCCAGGATTCAAACCAGCGAATCCCGGGCCACTGAGAAGCGGAATGTGCGAACTTAACCACTGCGCCACTGGGCCAGCCCCCCAGTTTCTTCCTTAATGGCTATTGTATATTTTTAAATGGCTTACAACTGTGAAGGCAGAAACTACATTTATAAGGAATAGAGCACAAGAATATCCCCCTATGTTATGTCTTGAAATGTTACATGCCCTGGAAACTAACGTGTGAGCAGAAAGAAGGAAAAGGGAGCAGGCAGGAGAGAGGTGTGTCACTGGCCACTTAGCTCCTCTTTACAGTGATTTGGTGCACATGAGGTGGTTGATGAATGTGGCAGATAGAAGGGTTGAAATGTTTTAGTGACAGAGCAGTTACTACTTGTCAGAACTATTACAACAGCTGTTAATTAATAGCTGGGGAAATTGCTAGGCATTTGATTAATGGAGCATACATTGGCTTTTGTGATTTCTCTGAATCTATATCTTCAGAAGAGCTCACTTGATTTTGAGGTACTGCTGATAAGCTAAATTGTCCTTGTTTAGCCAGAACTTAAGTTACCAAATATTTAGAAATGTTCTGGCTTGAAATGTGCAACAAAAGGACCATTGGCCTTTTAGAGGAGACCAGAGGAGTCCATATATAAAACAGAGAACTTGCCTTTTTAAAAAAACTTGAGGGAATTGGGGTTGTTTCTTGATAAACTGATTTATCTGCTTTATATGATCCGTTTTCATATATTGAACTTGGGGCCAGCCTGGTGGCGCAGCAGTTAAGTTTGCAGTCTGCACTTTGGTGGCTAGGGGTTCACTGGTTTGGATCCCAGGTGTGGACCTATGCACCGCTTGTCAAGCCATGCTATGGCAGGCATCCCACATATAAAGTAGAAGAAGATGGGCATGGATGTTAGCTCAGGGCCAGTCTTCCTCAGCAAAAAAAAAAAAAAAAAAAGAGGACGATTGGCAGTAGATCTTAGCACAGGGCTACTCTTCCTAAAAAAAAAAAATTTCTGTTCTTCTATTATGATGTCTTTCCTTCTTGCCTCTTCCATTGTCTCAGGCTTTAGATGAGTTTAAAACTAAGAACACAAATTAGAGTCTTTATTATCCATGTTTAAGTTAAAAGACTGTTAAACCTCTACCACAAGGATCACTTCACCTTGAATTATTTAGAAAATGAAAAATTCTGTGGGGAAAAAACAGTAATATTTTTAACTCCTTTAGTTTTACACAGATTTAGATGTCTGAAGTTAGTATAGAATATTTTTTTGTAGTTCAATAGATAATTATTAGTATTCACATAAATTTTAAAAACACATTTAGCATGCTCCAGTTCGTGGAATTACCTGTGTATGTTGACCAACTAAATATACACCATCTTTTAAAACAATTCTATTTGTAAATTGACACCACCACTTTATGACTGACACACTTGATTATGTTCAAAAGTTTATTAGTGGCATAAAACTCAGCTAGTTTAGAATAGTTCTGAGTCTCAAAATTAAAGTGTACTATTTTAGCCTCGACTTTATCCTAATTTGGAGAATGGGTATATATCACCAAACTGCTTAATTTTCTGATTCTGAGACCAAATACCTAATAGCCCCTGCGTAGAATGTGATACATGCTCAAACACCAGCTAGAGGCCACTTAGCTCTGGATCACAAGAACACTCAGAAGTTTTAAATCACCCGAAACTTAATTCTAATTTTCCTAAATTCTGTTTGTTAAGTGAAGTTTCCTGTTACCAGGAGAGTAAATTGTTTAGTTATCTCAGTCATACAAAAATTGAAGAAACACAACCTGTGTTAAACCTGGCTAATTGTTGGGTCTCCTTGTGTTTATCACTACAGTCTGCCTACATCACAGGTAATCCTGTCATCATTGATGGAGGCTGGAGCTTGTGATTCAGGATCTCCTTGCTGGGAAGGCAGGCCCTTCCTATACACTGTAAACCCGGCTATGAAGAAAACTCACTCATCATCTCTTTCGTATTAATGGAATATTAATGAAAACAAGCCCTTTTTAAGGATGTCATTGTTCACAAGAATTTGATTCTTTAAATATATTAATCTCTTTTGAAATCATTGTAGCTTAATAACATCACAGCAAAAGAATAGTTTTTAAAATAAGCCTCAATTTGTAAGCATATAAAATTAAAATATGAAGGAAAAAAGTAAGTTTTTTAAAAGAAAAGTGTATTCATTTCTATTTCCCAATATTCAGATGTTTTTGTTCAGGTCTGCATTGGTCTGTATGTGGATACTAATTTAAAATTTTTACACCGTTATAAATGAACAGCAAAGGTAGGAAGGAGTTTGGCTTCACTAACTTATGTTAAAAGAACTATAGACTATTCAGAACTATATGTTGGTCTGTTATATAAAATAAAAATAATCATCAGGTGTTTATACTTAATGGATGTTATCACTTGTAATTAAGTACTATTTTCTTAGTCTAACTAAAAGATCTTTATTAAAATAAACAATGACATTTGACATGAGCCTAAGAAACATAATAGTTAACTAACGCAGTGATGCAGTCTTGGCGAGCCGAGGAGTCAAAAGAAAGATTTCTTGGACTCTCGAGGTCTGGCAGTAGTGCTCTTTTATTAAGAGAATAGCATGGAGTAGCATGGGGACAGGACCCATGGACAGTGAAGAGCTGCAGGCATGGGGACAGGACCCAGGGGCGGTGAAGAGCTGCAGCATGGGGACAGGACCCAGGGGAGGTGAAGGGCTGCAATGGGTTGACGGTAGGGCTAAATTTATAAGGCATAGGTATGTGAGTTATTTCTTTACAAGACAAAGGAAAGATCATGAAAAAAATGTTAAAATGGTGTCTTTGCAGGTGGCTCTGGTTATTGGGTGGTCCTAGAACTTTGGGTAAGAATCAGATCAATGAGGTCAGGATGTCCTGTGCTTCCCGGAGGATGATGTAGATGGGTATGTAGGCCAGGACGCCTTGGGCTTCTCTCCAGCGGGCAGCCTTGATCTGCATCAGCAGTATCATCAGTTTGAGGGATATTTTTTAGATTAAGTATAGATTTCTTCACCAAATTCCAGGATAACAGACAGGAGGATATAAAACTTAGAAATAGTCTCTGGATAAATAAATATAAATGAATCATATAACAGGAAACAAAACTAAAGAAAATAAAAGTTCCAAGAAAAAGTTCAAGTAAATTCATGTATGAGAGAGTACTAGGAAGTTTTTTCTTGTTCTTTTAGTTTTAGCGTTTTGTGTTTGTTTTTTATTTGTAGCTACCTCAAAAGACCAAATGGTATGATGCACATATAGATAATAAATGAGCAGTCTTTTCTCTTAGAATGTTAATTAATATTAACAAGGAAATTTTTAATGGACAATGAAAGGATAACATTTTGTTATAATAATTGCAGTGGATTCTAACATTAACACATGACCCTCAGGGTCAGTTCTCTCAGAGCTAACTGTGAACTATAAAACAGTGTCAACAATAAAAGTAAACTGGAGCCCAAAAGTTCATGTTCTCTAAAGTAAGGTTAATTAATCAGGTTGATGGATCAATGAGGAGCATATGACTGAAAGAAAAGGAAAAATACATTTCACTCCTGTGGTAAGAGGAAGCTGGATGTCACCAGAAGCCTTTCAAGCTTTAGGGAGGAAGAGTCAGTGTAGGAAAATAACCATTGTAGACGGCCTGAGCCAGGTCATGGGACGGGACTTGGGTTCCTCCATCCTGTCCACAAAGGAGCACCTGAGAGACGAGGAGGAGCGGCTCCTGTCTGCTGGGGACGGTCCTGGACACTGTCTGTCTCGCCTGAACAGCGGTGATTAAAACTGGCAGTTGCTTAAAGGAGTAAAAAACAGGTAAGAAATTCTTTATTTCTGAAGGACATGGAAATGCCCCGGAAGGGGCGCGCGCCCAGGCTCACACTCGGGTGGCGGGGTCGATCAGGGAAGGCAGACCTGAAGCAGAAGGGAGGGGAGGGGAGGGGAGGGACGCGGGCTGCCGCCGGCACCGCAGCATCCACGCGGGCCAGCGGGAGGCTCGAGCCAACACGCGGCCGAGGGGACGAGCCGCCCGCCACGCCGCTCGCTGCAAGGGTCCTGTTCTCGCGGCGCCTTGGAGAAGACGCGCCGCGGTGCGCCCGGAGCGCGCGACGGCCCGGCCCGGGAACCGGGCTCCCCGCCGCGGGCTGCCGGCCCGCCCTCCCCGCGCGGCCTCGCCCGACCCTTCCCGCCGGCTCCCCGCCCGCACAGCGCCTAAGGCCGCCAGCGCCGCGCCGCCGAGCCCCGGACCCGTGGAGGCCGCGGGCCCGCCCGGGTCTCCCGCGCCGAGAGGGCGGGGCGCCGCCTGGGGCGATGCGTGCGGGCGCCCGCCCGGCCGTCCCTGGGCCGCGGCGCAGCCGGGTCCCCCGCGGGCCCGCCCGTCCCTGAGCCGCGGCGCAGCCGGGCCCCCCGCGGGCCGCGAGCTGGGCCCCCGAGACGCCAGGGTAAGCGGAACCGGCGGGGCCTCAGGGCTTGCGGGCCGGGGGCGCGGAGGCGGGCGCGGCCCTGGGGTGCGTGGCTGTGTGCGCGCTCACTTGTTAGTTGTTGCTGCCGTGGGTTTCTCTCGTTTATTTTAGTTCTTAAAACAACCGGAGGGTGTGGCTCCTGTGGGCCGAGGTGCCGCTGCGCCCAGACGCCGCCGCTGGAGCCGGCACCACTGTCGAGTTGGGGGCGGCCGTGCTGCCCGGGCCTCCCGCGGGGGCGTCAGCGGCCCTGCAGCCGGCGGTGCGGGCTCTGCCGCCGGGGCTGCGTGCGCGCTGCGGGGCGCGGAGAGATGCTCCTCTGCCTTCCGGCTCTTCTGGCCGCTCTATGATCAGATCGCCACGAGAGACTCTAACGGGAGAAGGAAAGCCTAATAGCGTGTGTACACGAGAGAAACCCAGGAAAACAAGTAACTTGCCAAAATGGCCGAGGCCCTCGCCTTAAATGCCATCCTCAGCTGAAGACAAAAGATGTTGGGGGTGGGGAGAGCCAGGGGCTTCAGAGGGTAGGAAGGCAGTTCACAGGTAGGAGAAAAGGAGCAAACATTTGGAAAACAAGTGTTTGGCCACGCAGAAACAGAAGACAGAGGGGAGCCCAGCAAACAGGCTTTTCTAGGCTCCTCCCGCTCTACTGCCTCGTTCTTGTCACACCAAGGTGACATAGCTCGCTTCCTGAGACAGGTTTTTGTATCACTTTTAGGCGCTTAAAGTGAAGGTAACAAGAAAAACCTCTGAGTCTTTTTTTTCTTACAAATAATCCTAAAATAATGTTCATGTTGAAAGAACACATTTTGGGGTCACACATTTTGTTCCGCTTCAGTACACTCTGATGCTTGCACAACAAAATTGCCCGAGAACGCATTTCTCAGAACTATCAACATGTCAAGTGACTGTACTTCCCAGGCAGCAGCCTGTTATCTCACCCTAGAAGCTGGTGTACTTGTTGCCCTAGAAGATTAACAGCAGGAAGCCACATTTCCTTTAGCCTCCGGTCAAGAAATGGATAACATGAGTGGATAGAGAGAGGCAGATACCCTACTGAGACAAGTCAACCTCTGTTTCCACTGAAAGACTAAAAGCCCTTTTCAACCCCACTCCATCTCTCTAATGGGGCCTCCGCCTGAAGTTATTGCTGCTACAAAGTGCTCTCGTGAAATTCTAGTTTACTGTTTCTCTCCAAGTCAAGAATGTAACGTTTCAATTCAGCAAGTACCCGTGTGTCTTCTCTGGGCCACGCAGGCATGGGGACAGGAGATACAAATATGAATTAAATAAAGTTTCTGCCATTCAGTAACTCAAAATCCAATGGATCAGAATATACCTAACAAAAAATTAGGTAGTGGATTCATGGTATGCTAATGATGTGAGCAAAGTGACTGAATCGCATAATATATTTTCCAGCATATTTTGCCTGTATTTTTATTTTTTAATTTTTTCCTTTTTTTAGGATTTCCCTAGAAGGCATTGTAGAATTAGTGGGAAAAGGTCGATGATGTAGGTCTGAGCCCTGGGGCCTACACCAAAAGTTGCTATCCTGGATGTGGAAGTTTGGCCCTCACATCCATTCCTGCTTGCTTCTTGTATGCCTCTTTGTACAGGCGAAACTGGAAAGCTAAAGTATTTCCTAGACTCCCTCGCAGGTAGAGTTCTGGATGTAAAATTAGCGTCTGGCAAGTAGATGACTTGCCTGAGATTTCGAAGGCAGGGATGAGGCAGAGGCATCTCCCTGCTATTTTTGGCGAATTTCTGTTGACAAGGACGGTGCAGGAGATGCGAGTGTCCAGTCTCCAGAACTGTGGGTGTTGGGAGGGCCTTACAGCAGCAGGGACAGCCAGGTCAGCGTTGTCGTGTTGAAGCACCAGCTCTCTGGCTGTCCGGAGGTGGTTGAGGGAGGTGGGAAACATCTTCTGTGTTCTCTGTCCAGGCAGCTTCCAGATCCCAGCCTCTCTGGGTCTCAGCTACAGTGTTGTTCTTGAACGCTGTAGTCCCTGTGGGGTCTCCTGATTGAGGCAAAAATAGTACATTCCCCAGTGGTTCAGTTACTAGTGTTCTAGAAGTCCTTCCTGGAGGCCCAGCGTAGACCCTGCTCTCTAGCCCTTTCAACAGTTCACTCAATTCCCTGTAGAATCTCTTTCTGCTTAAAATACCTGGAGTGGTTTCTATTTTCTGCGCTGACTCATTAATATGTTTGCTCTGTAGCCTCCAAGAGTCATCTAAACCTAATCTCTTCAGTTTCTTTTGATGGGAAGTGAAGACATGAGATGAGGCCCAGGGGTCTGCAGTGATCTGATGCCTTCAGCTGGGCTGTGCCCTCACCGGGTGCTGCAGACCCCACATTGAGTTTATCCCTGAAGGTATTTGAGTTTGTTACGCATAGACTAGATTATCTCTGACATCTCTTGCTGTACAAATATAATGTAAACGCCTTCTTCATTTAAAACATTTACAGAATGTATTCTGTAACAAGAAATTGTTGAGTATCTGGTTCATGCCCAACTGTTTCCTAGTCCTATTGATAATTGATAGGCTGCTCACAGACCCCAATGATAGAACAGATGTTTCCTCTAGGGGAAAGGATTTACATCTTTTGCACACAAAGCCTAGGAACACAGTATGTGGGGAATGGAGCTGCCTGTATATACACTTGTGTGAGGCGGTGGTGTTCTCAGTGTTTTTAGAGTCATGTATCCTGCATGTTAAAGAAAGCACAATTATGATAAGTTCTAAAGAGTTTTTAACAGCTTTATAAAGTTATTAAAGATATCTTGTAGATATCATAAAAGCTCTTTGCCTTTTTCGAAATCCATTCCTTTATTTTTCTGTGCTTTACATGAAGGACTGAAAGGTTTGAATTTACCAGTGTCCCTTCAGCACATGTATGCTTTCTTCTCAGGGAAAATCCTATAAAAGGAGGAGAAAGCATTGAGGGGACTATTTTGGGACTGCATGATGTACTTAGTACTTTTTTAAGATTTTCTGTGACATAGGCATTTTCACCATTTTACTGATGAAGAAACTTATCTGTACTGGTTAAGTAACTTGCCCCAAATGGCCCAACTAGGAGGCAGTGACACAGGATTTACAGTAAGGATTAATCCCATTGTCCTCTAACCACTCCGCATCTTGCCGTTTATGGTGTAGTTGATGCAGATATACACAGAGTTCCCTACAGACACATTCTCTTTCACCTCTCATCCTTTAATCCTGTGGTTTCTCTGCCTGTACTGGTCTTTATTTTCTTCACAAGAGTGGGTCCTCTTTCAAGGCTTGACCCCAGCCAAGTAGGCAATACCTCCTTTCTCCATTTAACTATGTGACTGTACTTCTCACATCACAATTAAATTACCTTGAGGTAACACTAGCTGCTATAACAGATAAACTCAAAATCTCAGTAACAACACAGAGGCAGCTTATTTCTCCCTCATGGAAAGTTCAATCAGGTGTTCAGCTAGTGGCCTTCTACTCAGTGATTCAGGAACCCACACTCTTTTTATATTATGGCTGTGCCATCCCCTAAGACCGTCGAGTCCTTAGTTTCCAGGCAATGGACAGGAAAAGAGAGGGTATGTGGAAGACTGCATGAGAGGTTTCTTACAAGTGAAGAGTAGAAGTAGCAGACATTGTTCATGCCCACGTCCTGTGGCCAGAGCTCAGTAACATGCCACACTGACTTGCAAGAGAGGCTAGGAAATGTCAAATACCTGTGTGCGCAGGCAGCAGGGGAAACTGGTTTGATGAACACATATCAGTCTCTGTGCCTCCCTTAAAGAATAGAGACTGCATCTCAGTCATCTTGGTATCTTATCCAGTGAAAGTCTGATGAACGTCACTGATTTTGAAGTGATGGGGTTGCTGTCTTATGTGCCCCAAATTGAAACTTACTACATTCTATTATGGTTGCTTAAGGAATGATCTGTCATTCTCTGATTAGGTTTTAACCTCTGAGTAGAGGAACTATGTCAGACTGTTTACTTTTGAATCCCCAGCACAAGGACTAGAACATAGCAAGAGCTTAATAGATGTTTGTCAAATAAGTGAGTGAGTCCTCAGAGAGAAGAAAGAGGGACAGAGCTAGTCTATGTGGAGTTAGGAAATACTAATTGACAAGGTGACTTGTAAGTTAAATGTTGAATGACTGATAGAATTTTACCAAGTAGAGAGAGCAAAAAGGAAGTGCAGGCAGGGATGGTAGTGGTGTTGTGTTACTGTTTTGTTTGTTTCATGGGTAGAAATTTAGAAAACAATCACATGTTTATAAGCCCAATTTTTTTTAATTCGATATTCAAATATTACAAATGAACTTCAGGGATGGGGAGGGAAAATATACAACTTTACAATGTATATGATCTCTATTGACTAAAAGGGTGGTCCTAAAAACCTTGGTATTGGTCTTTAGCTACTAAAATTGTTATTTTCGGTTTATTTGTTGAGATATATCAATACAAAGGCAGTGTTCTGGTTGTGTGTCCTCTGAAGATTTTGCACCATGTCAAGAAGCTAGGGAGATAGATATGTGTGAGCCAAAGGTCCCTCATCACTGCTCCTCATCAGAACTTCTCAGAGCTGGCTCTGCGTCAGAATCACCTGTTGGATTGGTTAGGGTGCTTTTGGCTGCAAGTAACAGGATATTTGGCCAAAATTACTTTCAAAAATACAGGTTTAATTTTTCCCACACAACAAGATGTCTGAAGGTAAGCGCGTCCAGGGTTTGTTCGGTCCCCAGTGATATCAGGCTCTAGGTCACTTTCTATGAGCCAATCTTGCCTTTTTCTTCATGGGTGAATGATGGCTGCTAGAGTTCCAAGAAACATAGTGCCCCTCCACAGCTCCATTTCCACACACACACACACACACACACACAATTTAAAGGCACAAAGAGGAGAGGGTTCTCTTGCTTCCCTGTCTTTTTATTAGGAGTCTTACCCAGTGGCCTCCAATAGCCTTGCTCACAAACTTCATTGGACAGAGTGAATTACGCTCAGCTCTGAACCACCAGCCGGCAGAGAGGAATGGTGTTAGAGAGATTGATTTAGCCCAGTTGTGATTTACCCCTTGGGGTGGAGGAGGGCCCCACCGGCATGCCTGAGCAGTGGTTTTAGGTAGTTAGTAAGTCCTGTCTGCCACACTTGGGGGGTTCAGTCTCTGGAGATTCTGATTGTAGTAGGCCTAGAAATAATATTTTAAACTTTCAATTAAATGCTTTTTTCCTAGGTGAGGAGAGAGATTACAAAGGAGAAAAGCAAGTACTGGGTCCTTTCTTACCTAGGGATAATTTCCTTTCATTCATATCTCATTATACAGTGTTTTACTTTACGTGTCTGTATCAGTTAACCAAACAGCAGAGCAGTTGTTTTTCTCTGATAACTTGGTCCCATGTGGTTGGCACGCTAACACTTTCAGATGAGGTCGTTCTTGTTCAGGAAAACATTCTCAGTCGTTTCAGTACTTATTTATCAAGGACATTTTAAGCCCTACTCTTCACTTGATCTGAATTCGTCACGGCTGGGCAGTGCTCCTTTTGGAAAATGAGCCTTAGATCAGAGTTGGTTAGCAGGACCCAGGAACTGGAAGGTTTCTGTATGTTCTATATAGAAGTACTGCGTGAGACTGAGAACCCCCCCTTTCAACACGTGAATGGATAAACCCCGAAGGTAGGTGATGTTTATCATTGTAATCATTATAGAAGGCTTCATGAACAGTCCTGGAGATGCTCCTTCAAATGTACGAATACAGCACATATTGTACTCCAGCAATATATGTAAATTCTCAATAAGAACATCCCAGTAAATGTTGGACAGTCCATATCACAGACAACAAACAACAGGAATAATCAGCCTTTATCCATGTAATGATCTTTTAGCAGTAATTCAGTCGATAGCAGTAAGCCTTTGGACATTTGCAAATCATAGTTCTTTTATTTCCTCTGAAATATTACTGAAAGCACTTTTTTTTTTTTAAGGAAGATCAGCCCTGAGCTAACATCTGCCTCCAGTCCTCCTCTTTTTGCTGAGGAAGGCTGGCCCTGAGCTAACATCCATGCCCATCTTCCTCTACTTTATATGTGGGACGCCTGCCACAGCATGGCTTGACAAGTGGCATGTCGGTCCGCACCTGGGATCCGAACTGGGGAACTTTAGGCCACCGAAGTGGAACGTGTGAACTTAACCACTGTGCCACCAGGCCAGCCCGCAGAAAGCACCTTTAAACATTTAGATTAATAAGATAACCTGAAAAAGAGAAGGCTGATTTAACAAACATCTCCTCTATGTGAAAGCGTGTTTACAAAAGGGTTTTAATTGTGCTTCACTTGCCAGAAGGAGCAGGGCAAGTGATAGGCTCCTTCAGCTCCACCTTTTCTCTGTCCCATTTGTTGGGTTTCAGGAAAAGGTTTCATTTGGTGAAAGATTTTTGGCTTAAGAAATATTTGAAAACTGCTGTAGAAGATTCTAGGCAGTTCTCCATTTTCTTAACCACAAAAACAAAAATGACCTTAAATTGTAGCGGGTGGGATTAAGTTACCTAAAGTCAAATGACGAGATTCTATCTCTGAAAAATAGTGTTACCAAGGAAAGCTGTATTCCTTTTCTCTAAAGCTTTAAGAATTGCATAAATTTTTTCAATGTATTTTAAATTGCGTAAGAAAGTCTTCTTGTAAAAATCCTAACAGTACAGAAATATAGAGAATGAAAATGAAATTTCAACCTCTTCAATTCCATTTTCCACCCCAAAGGCAACTACTATTAACAGACCTTTTTTCTCTATTTACATCCATACTCATATACAGAACTGCTCATCTTCTTGATGTGCAGTTTTCTCTCAGGTTTGGAGGAAAGACTAAGGAAACTGTTCAGGTCCACAGCTCTATGATTTTGGTGGCATATATCCATAATACTGGAAAGCAAAGCTCAAATTGAGCCAAGATTGTTTCTAAGTGTTTGGGTCAGTCCTGTAGGAAATTCTGTATATTAAGAATGCTAGAGAGTCAGCAGCCGTTGGCGTGTGTATGCAGGTGACACCTGACCTACTGACCTACATGCAAGTGGACAGGCAGATGGTCTTAGCAGCCACGTCCCTGGGCTCAGGTCAAACCTCCTTCTTCTATTGAAATCTGTATTTGAGTCACAGAATTTGATTAAATTCATGTTATTTACTGAATTTATGAAATCTATAAAATTTCACCATTTGACGCAGGATAGGTTTTTTTTCCTAATATAGTGTACAGGTTGTGATATCAGTCTGAATAAGGCACTACCTTGATGGAGAAGCAGAAAAAAACTTGTTTCTGTGTATAGGCGCTTTTATCTAAAATATCTTCCGAGTTCTCAGTGTAATTTTCTGATAAACAAAAATCTCTCAAAGCCTCTCAGCTTAACTGGATTTTTTTAAAAGAAAACCTCCTTAATTCTTAGAATCTTAAGACATGGTTAAGTGGCAAGGTGTCAGCCAGTTAACTATTAATTGAGAATATGTAAATAATATTTGTCATGAGAATAGGACAAAAGTTCTTGTTCCATTCATTTTGTCACCAATGTTGTACAACCATTTAGGTTAGTACAATTTTTTATTCATAATAAACTCTATTAACATTTCTAACAATGGGAAAGAGTAAAGCTGAACATAATACAAGGTAGAAAATAAAAATATTTGTATTTGCTTGTAGAAGATGTTTTCAAACTTCTTGTGGAATGTGTTTTCAAACTTAGAATTAACTATGAGTATATATGAGTGGGATTTTAAATAAAATATTATAGCAAAAATGTAAAAATATAATATAGTGATTTGGTAGCGATGCATGAAGTCAATGATACAGATTAAAGAACCAACTCATTTCACAAGTTTTTACACGGTTTTACTGTGAGGCTTGGCTGACATTGGCTATTAGTTGAAAAAGTTACTTAGCTTCTCTAGGCAGTAGTTTTCTCATTTGAATGTTAAAGAGATTAGACTAGGATATTTCTAAAGACCTTTCCAACTTTTTTTATTCCATTACCCTGTGATTCTTAATTTCTTGGAAACCACCTAGTTTCTCTGAATTTCCCCACTTTTTCATTTTTCCATCCCAGATACTCAGCATCTCAGATGCTTAACAGCTCTTAAAACTTCCCTGGGACTGAGGACTTCAAAAGTCTTCCGTGAACACAATGAAAAAATAATTAAGGTCCATTAACTAGAGTATTTTATTTAACCAACATTGTTTAAAGAAAGAGCATTTCACTTAAATTTATTTTTTGGATAACTGACACCTATTTTATTGAATACCAGATTTTTGCTTATTTTAACATTCTCTTTAAAGAAAATCTCTAAATTGTATTATATATTTTAATGCCTTTAATAACAGAAAATATCTCCACATCATTTTCTTTTCTTTTCTTTTCTTTTTCTTGGAGATGTAGAATCACCTTTCTAAACATCTCTTATAATACTGGGGATCTTTCAGGGCAGTTCAGGTATGAAGGTTCTTATGAAGGATGCATTTGGTGGCAAGTGACAGGAACCCAGCTCGAACTGGTGAGGAATTAATTGGCTCACCTAACTGAAAGGAGCTGCTTCTAGGTGTACCAACAATATGAGTATTAATCTGGAGCTCTCTCTCTCTCTCTCTCTTTGCATATTCAGAATCTGCTTTGCTCTATGATCATTCTTTGGAAGGCTTTTCTTATATGTCACAAAGATTGTCAACAGCAAGTCTGGGCTTAGCAACTCTAAAAGAAAGCAAGCTCTTTCCCAGTGATTCCAGGAAACACCATAAAGCTGACTCTCATTAGCCAGGTATGAGTCACTTGCTCATGCCTAGAACAGTCAGTGTGACCAGGGAAGGAGCTCCTCATTGTCTAGGCCTGTCCCCCTCTCTGGAACATTGGTGCAGTAGGGGGTTGGGGAGGTGAGGATGACGTGAGCCTCACATGAACCATGGATGGAGACTAGGGGAGCTGTGGATTCCACAAGAGAAAATTAGTGTGCTGTTGCCAAAAAAGGAGGGGAAGAGACACTTGGCAGGACAAAACTGTAAATACTCCTGTGGAAAAGACATTTATCCCCACGTTTTGTACACCTAGATTGCTCTTTTCCATCTCTTTCACTGTCAGCTGTCACTCGTGCTGTTGTCAGTTTGCTTCTTTACAATCTCTTCATTCGTTTGTTTTAATTTATAACGTCTTATCTTCTGAGGGTTTGGAAACCAGATGAGCAGAGTCATTAGAGTTGTTTTCAAAATAAGAGTTAATGGGCTCTGAATGAGGACTGGAGAGCCTCTCTCTGAGTAAGGGGTATAAACTTTCTACTTTTTAATGGATTTCATCACATTTCTTTTGGCCCTTCAAAAGTCATTTCTGGGGGCCAGCCCTGTGGCCAAGTGGTTAAGTTCACACGCTCTGCTTCGGCGGCCCAGGGTTTCGCTGGTTCAGATCCTGGGTGCAGACATGGCACCGCTCATCAGGCCACGCTGAGGCAGCGTCCCACATGCTGCAACTAGAAGGACCCACAACTAAAATATACAACTGTATACTGGGGGGAATCTGGGGAGTTAAAAAGCAGAAAAAAAAAAAAAGATTGGCAACAGTTGGTAGCTCAGGTGCCAGTCTTTAAAAAAAAGTCATTTCTGCATATTTTCTGATTTCTTTGCCAAAACTGCTTTCTTAATAGGTGATATACTATTGTAATTTTAAGATCCAATGACTATGAACAGTAAATGCCATGAACACAGTTGCTTTAAGTAAAAGTTACATTTTTGTGATTTTTCTAAATTTAAGTGGGTTTCTGACGATAGCTTACGTGTTCTTTTGGAAATGAAAACAGCAGAGAATAAACAAAGCTGAGCAGCTGTAAGTTGCTTTACTGGACTTACTAAAAGACTGGCATTTTATTTTACCTTTCCTCTTTGTAATACTGCTCTGATTGCAGATAAGTAGTTTAGCATTCATGGTGGAGTTTAGGGGAGAATAGGGAAATTTTTTTGAAACACAAAACTATGTATTTCCACAAATATCATATACTGTGCAACACACCAAGTTTTGATCATTTATGTTAAAAAGGACCAGAATAACATTAATAAAATAAATTCTCAAAGGCTTCATTTTAGTTAATAGTTTATCTCTACTAGAAATAATCAGTTGTACTTGTTGGCTGTTTAAAAATACTCTTCGTAAGTAGCATAATTGGCTGATTTTGAGAATTTGGTGGAGGTAGTTCTAGTGGCGCTGCCCAAGAGTTTCTATGTAATTCTACTAAAGAAAAAGGTGAAGAAATGACAGTGGTGAGTGTTACATCCACCTAATCAAGAAGCTGGCCTTGACAGAAAGAAGTAAAAAATATGGTCAAAGAAAATCAATGGGCTTAAGTAATAAATTCTTCAAGGTTAATAGGAAAAGCAGAAGGATTCTTAGAGATTTATGATAATTAGAGAGAAGGAATATGAGTGGCTTATAACCAACACTGTTGGATGCTTATCGTGTGCATGGTTGGAACTACTCGTCTCCATTTTGTAGATAAGGAATTAGTTAGAAAGAGGCTAAGCGATTTGGTATATGATGGAGCTGAACTTCAGACCCAGGTTTGTCCAACTCCAGAGCCAGCAGACCTGGTCACTTACTCTGAGATGAAGGGTCATTCTCTACAGAGGGTAAAGGCCAAGCCCCATGGTTTTGGACGTGATATTCCAAATCTCTACCCTCCTCCCCCGTTACTCTCAGCCTCCTCCTACATGCAAAGTGGGAGCAGCAAAGTTTCCCTCACACCCCACTGGCTTTCATGCTTCTATGCCCTTAAGACAAGGGTTTTCTGAGCCCAACATTTTCCTGTCAAAATGCTGTTCTTTCTCATTATGAGTCTAAATTTTGGAGTAAGTTTTTTAATTCAAAAAATTATATATACATATATATAATATGTCATCATATATGCATATGTTTATTATACATAATAAAAATCAAGCTGAAGGTTCTTTGAGATGCCTTTCTGGCTAACACTGTGTTTTGTAAGGAAGAAAAATGGTGGTGGTGATGGTGGTCGTGGTGGAAAGGATATAATTTTCTTTGAAATTTTAAATTCAAACATCTTGGCACTTTGTTAAACAGAAAATGATTCCTTGAGGCAGGAGTCCTGTCTAATTAATCTTTGTCTTTATGGCCTAGCATAGTGCCTGGCACATATTAGGCACTTAAATATGTGTTGAATTAGATTTTCCCTTATCTTACATAATTTTTCCTTTGGTCCTACCTAGGTTTGTAGTTTGTACCTCTACTATAATATTCATCATACATGTTGCATTAGGAATAACTTTGGTTACTAGTAAAAAGAAAACTTGACTAATAGTGGTTTAAACCATTACCTCAAAGCTTGGCAGCCCAAGACTGATGCAGCAACTCAAGGATGTCATCAGGGAACCCACTCCACTTCTGTACTCTCTTTGGTATAAGGCTTTTTATTCTCTTGGTGGAAAGAGGGCTGCTGTCCCCCAGGTAGTGTATCTACATCCAAGGAAGGAGAAAGGGAAATGTTAGAGGTGAAAAGTAAACAGTATGATTCTCAAAAGTCCTTCCCTTATTATTTGGGAATGAAAGCCCTTCCCAGGGACTCCCACTTATGTCTCATTACATAGAGCTGGGACACATGGCTACCTCTAGCTGCAAACATGGCTAAGAATTGGATTATGTGGCTTTTCAGCCTCTATAGCCTGGGCAGCCAGGGGAGAAAAGGTTGAAGTGGGTGTTTACGAAGCCAACCTTGTAGGTCTGCCCTACAAGTTTTTAGTTACTTGGTATAAGTTTATGTTTCCTGGCATACCATAAGCCTATGGAAAACAAAGAATGTGTTTTGGCAATCTTTGAGTTACCCATAATAACCAGCAGGAGACTACCATAGCACTTATAGTGTCTAAGACATTGTGGCTACTCAATCAATGTTGTATTTTTTTACTTTAATTCAGAAATAAGAGCCGGGCAGGAATTAGTGACTCTGGTTTCTCTGAAAATGATGGAGTCCATAGATTTCTCTTTGGTGACTCATTTCCTCTATCAACATTGGAAAATTACCTGGAGCTTTCCTGCTTCATCAAGTTGGCCCATTACAGAGGACAATTTAACAGTAATATTGCCTGGAATGTGTAAAGTATAACTCAAAAAACAGGATGGGAGAGAAATCATGAACATATGATGGTCAACAAGGGCTTTTTTAAGAGAGATAAAAAGGTAGATAAGCAATAGGATAATATATTGTAATCAAAGAAAAGATTAGCAATTGAAAGTTAAGAATAATCTAAAATATCTTAGCCATTCAGAGTTCTAAGGGGAAAAATAAGTACAATTCATTCCTTTAAATGGCTCAAATTGCTGTCTGATTCATTTATTTAAATCCCAAATTGCTATTCTATATCTATACTGTTTCTCCTTCAGAACAGATCTTGTTCCTTTTCCCTCTATCATCTTACTCTTAATTATCAATCATGGAGAATGAAGATAAGACAATTGAACATGAAGATTTGGCACCATCCACAGAGATGAATAACATAGCCTCTACGGATCAAGAAACCCAGGTAAATCTGTGATCAAGTGTAGACCGTCTCAACCATTTCCTTAAGGAAGGGACTTCCAAATCTATGATAGCAACGTGTCCTCTTCGTTCTCTGTCACTCAGTTAACAATTCTCCCATTCTTAATCCCCAAGCTTGTACAGTAGGTGTGACTACCAATTTTCCCAGTCATTTTAGCAGCTAGCCCTACATAAAACTGCAGAAATAGAGAGCCTGTGAAATGCTTTGTGTTCGCAGCCTAAACCCTAGAATGCTTCTGGTTTCTTCCCTCTCTGTTTTTATTGCTTAAATTTAAGTAGATGAATGAATGTGAATTGTTTTTCATCACAGATAGTTATTTTTTTTCTGAACCACTTTGATATATTTACCAACTATTGCTTTGAATCATATCTTAAATAGGCTAATTTTTAAACAGTATTGCAAATGTAATGACATTGTATGTGACTCAGGCATTTATAATGCTACAATAGTGACTCAGTGGTAAACACCCCTAAGAGAGTTCTTGTTCCAAGCAGTAGCTGATTAGCTAGAAATGAAGCTGTATATTTCCCCTATGAACTGTTACCCTTAATTCTAATAATGGAAATTTTATTCGTGATGTGGTGGCTCAGTGAGTATAAAAATGGACAGCAAATGTACAGTTTTAAGTATTTTTTTAATTGCTTTAAACACAGGAGGAGACAGTTATGAACCTCAAAGGTACAGAGGGAAATGAACCAACAGAAGGAAGTAACCTATTGAGTAGCAGTGAAAAAAGGCTGCAGGAAACACCAACTGAATCAACTCATTTGCAAAGACTGAGACAAACATTTGCTTGCCTCCACATGGTTTACTGGATAGAGTGATAACAAATGGTATGTAAATGGTACGGGTGAATTCAGAAAGATGGTAAAAGATGAAGTTGTCATATAATGAAAGATTTCAAATAATATGGTTTAAAGGACAAAAAGAAGTTTATTTCTCTCACACATAAAAACTACTAGGTGGGGTCAGCCAGGTGGTGTACTGGTTAAGTTCACATGCTCCCTTTCAGCAGCCCAGGGTTTCACCATTCGGATCGTGGGTGCAGACGTAGCACCCCTCATCCAGCCATGCTGAGGCAGCGTCCCACACAGCAGAACTAGAAAGATCTTCAACTAGGATATACAACTACGTACTGGGGCTTTGAGGAGGAAAAAAACAAGAAAAAAGAGGAAGATTGGCAACAGATGGTAGCTCAGGGCCAATCTTTCTCACCAAAAAAAGGATACCTTAAAACCATATTTAAAAAAAAAAGAGGGGTCGGCCCCATGGCCGAGAGGTTAAGTTGGCAAGCCCCACTTTGGTGGCCCAGGGTTTCACCAGTTCAGATCCTGGGCGCAGACATGGCACCACTCATCAAGCCACACTGAGCGGCGTCCCACATGCCACAATTAGAAGGACCTACAACTAAAAATACACAACTATGTACCAGGAGGCTTTGGGGAGAAAAAGGAAAAATAAAATCTTAAAGAAAAAAAGGGGAGAGTAGAAACGGGTGGGCTTCCCTTCTGAAAAGAAAAAAAAAAGTTACTGGGTGAACAATTCACAATGGTATGTGTCTTTATTCCACACAGTCACTAGGGGCCCAGGCTGAAAAGCTCCACCATCTTCAACATGGAGGGCTTCCAAGAGCACTGTGGTCACCACCATTCCAGCTGTCAGAAAGAGGAAAAGAGCAGAGATCAAGGACCTTTTCCTCTTCTGCGTCAGAGTAATCTCACAGGATTATGTTAGACCTCCAATGAGAAAAGTGATTGAGAAATCAGTTGTAAACAGAAAAGCATTACATAAATGTTGGTTGTTATTACTGTTAAGTAATGCAACTAAGGTTTAAGCCAACACAGCTACACTTCCAAATGTCACATCATTTTATAAGGAAGAATCCTCGTTTGCAATTCAATTTATTCCCATAGAGCTGCTATTACTTAAAACATTTGGGAGGAGTGACGTCAGCAATATGGCTGAGTGAGCTAGTCCCTTCCTCGCTCTCCCTTTTGAGTTATAACTAAATGGACACTTACTGACCAACAGAGGAAACCCACACAGCACAACAGGATGCCTGAGAGACACACGCAGCTATAAATCTGAGGGTGGGTGGACTGGCCCCCCAGGAAGTGATGGAGACAGGTGAGCACACCCTGTTCTCCCCGCTAACCCTGTGCATGCAACACGAACACTCCAACCTGGTGCAAGCACCTGGAAAGTGGGAACACGCAGCAGGGCAACCATAAGAGGAGGCGGCGGTAACCCTTAGCCTGCACTCGTGGTTGATCTCCCAGTGGAGAGAGGGAGCCCACCACACCCCTGTGCGGTAAAGGAGCAGCCATAGCCCAGGTCCCAGCAGGGAAGCCCTGCCCACCAAGCTCAGCAGCCCCACGGACTGCAGATCGTAAACAGGGACCTCAGCAGATTTCCAAGCTGGGGCAAATACTTCGCAGGTGTGCATGAATGCTCACAGTGCAGCTGTGCTCCCAAAGAGGTAACCAGTCCAGGCAACTGTGGGAATAGGTGTGGCAGCTTTGAACCCACATGCACTTACTTTCCTGGTGGGGAGGGGGAGCCCACCATGCCCCAGGGCTGTCAAGGAGCAGCCATAGCTCAGGTCTCTGCCTGGAAGCCCTGCCCACCAAGCTCAGTAGCACCACGGACTGTGGATCATAAGGGACCTCAGCAGATTTTTGTGCTGGGACAAACACTTCCAGGCACACATGAGTGCTCCCAAAGAGGGAACATGTCCCAGGCAGCTGTGGGAATAGGTGAGGTAGCTTTGAGCCCACTGGTGATCACTTTCCGGTGGAGAGGGGGAGCTCAGAGTGCCCCTGAGGCACCAAAGAGTGGCCCTAGCCTAGTGAGGAAGCCCCGCCTGACAAGGACAGTCCACACAAGTGCCTGAATGCATCCCAGGCTGGGGCAAGCACCCATAATACCCCCACAGCTTCCAGCAGATGGGGTACGGCCAGAAACACTACTCCTGCTCCCCGCTAGCGGTAACAGGGGGAATCTGCATCCTAAGAATACCACAAATGCCACAACAAAAGATTAGTTCATCAAACACCATGAGAAACTGCAGCAACAATTCAGACCAGGAGGAAAATGACAATTCTCCAGAAACCAACATGGAAGATACAGAAATATACAAGCTAAATGACCGAGAATTCAAAATAGCCATCATAAGGAAACTCAACGATTTACAAGAAAACACAGAAAGACAGTTCAAGGAGCCCAGCAACAAAATGGATCTCTTCACCAAAGAGATTAAAACTATAAAAAAAATCAAGCAGAAATTCTGGATATGAAAAACACAAATAATAATCTAGAATCATTAAGAAATAGAATTGATCTTATGGAGGAAAGAATTAGTCTTCTTGAGGATAAAAATGTAAAAATTCTACAGGTGGAGGAGGAGACAGAACTAAGATTTTTTCAAAATGAAGGAATTCTTCAAGAAATATCTGACTCAATTAGGAAAAGCAACATAAGGATTATAGGTATCCCAGAGGGAGAAGGGAGGGAGAAAGAAGCAGAGAGCTTATTCAAAGAAATAATTGCTGAGAACTTCCCAAACATGGGGATGGTTTCAGATTTACAGATAAATGAAGTTAATCGTATGCGCAACTTTATCAATGTGAAAAGACCCTCTCCAAGGCATATAATAGTAAAAACGGCAAAAGTTTGGGATAAACAAAGAATATTAGGAGCAGCAAGGTACAAGAAGATAACCTACAGAGGAAGCCCCGTCAGGCTTTCAGCAGATTTCTCAGCAGAAACCTCACAGGCTAGGAGAGAATGGAATAATATATTCAAAATACTGAAAGACAAAAACTTTCAGCCAAGAATACTCTATCCAGCAAAACTTTTCCTCAGATACAATAGAGAAGTGAAAGCTTTCCTGGATGAACAAAAGCTGAGGGAGTTCACTGCCACCAGACCTCCCCTACAAGAAATAATTAAAGATGCCCTCACACTGGCAACAAAAAGGCGAAGGTCTACAAAGCTCTGAGCAAGAAGGTAAATAGACAGACATGATCAGAAACCTGCAGCTCTCTACCAGAATAGGAAGGTAAAGACTCAATTACAACTTAAAAGAGAAAGGGAAAGAAAGCATCAGAAGCAATGATAAACACTTCAACTTAGCCACAAACTCAGGAAATTAAAAACAGAACATTGTGTAACAGCAATTACCCAGAAGGGGAGAGGAAATGGAAGGAACTTGCTTAGGTTAATGGCGATAAGAGGCTATGAGAAAATGGACTGTCTCATCTCCAATATCTTTCATACAATCCTCACGGTAACCACTAAACAAAAAAATCAGAGCAAAACCACAATTCACAAAGAGAGAGAACTGAGAAATCCCTCTTGGAAAACCAACAAAATGAAATGGCAGTCAGAAATGGAAAGGAAGAGAAACAGTGGAATCATAGAACAACTAGAAAACGAGATAAAATGGCAGCATTAAGCCCTCATATAACAATAATCTCTCTAAATGTAAATAGACTGAACTCTCCAATCAAAAGACATAGAGTAGCTGGATGGATTAAAAAACAAGACCCAACAATATGCTGCCTCCAGGAAACGCACCTCAGCTACAAAGACAAACATAGGCTTAGAGTGAAGGGATGGAAGACAATACTTCAAGCTAATGGCCAACAAAAGAAAGCAGGGGTTGCCATACTTTTTATCAGACAAGGCAGACTTCAAGTTAAAGAAGACAATGAGAGACAAGGAGGGGCAGTATTTAACGATAAAAGGGAAATTCCATCGAGAGGACATAACACTTATTAATATATATGCACCTAGCACAGGGTCACCAAAGTACATAAAGCGATTATTAACAGACCTACAGGGAGAAATTAAGAGCAACACAATCACAGTAGGGGACCGCAGCACCACACTTACTTCAAGGGACAGATCATCCAGACAGAAATTCAACAAGGAAATTGCAGATTTAAATGAAACACTTGACCAGATGGAGTTAATGGACATATATAGAGCATTCCATCCAAAAACAGCGGAATATACGTTCTTCTCAAGTGCCCATGGAACATTCTCAAAGATAGACCATATGTTGGATAGCAAGGCAGCCTCAATAAATTCAAGAAGATTGAAATCATCCCAACCATCTTTTCTGACCACAATGCTAGGAAGCTAGAAATCAACCACAAGAACAAAACTGGGAAAGTCGGAAATATGTGGACATGCTATTGAACAACCATTGGATCATTGAAGAAATCAAAGAGGAAATTAAAAAATAACTGGAGACAAATGAAAATGAAAATACAACATACCAATTCTTATGGGATGCAGCAAAAGCAGTCATGAGAGGGAAATTCATAGCAACACAGGCCCACTTCAACAAGCAAGAAAAATCTCAAATAAGTAATCTTAACATACAGCTAACAGAGCTAGAAAAAGAAGAACAGATAAAGCCCAAAGTCGGCAGAAGGAGGGAAATAATAAACATCAAAGCAGAAATAAATGAAATATAGACTAAAAAAGCAGTAAAAAGGATTGATGAATCTAACAGCTGGTTCTTTGAGCAGATAAACAAAATTGACAGAACCTTAGCCAGACTCAACAAGAAAAAAAGAGAGAAGGCTCAAATAAATAAAATTAGAAATGAAAGAGAAATTACAACAGATACGGCAGAAATACAAAGGATTATAAGAGACTATTGTGAAAAACTGTATGCCCACAAATTTGATAACCTAGAAGAAATGGATGGATTCCTATACTCATATAACCTCCCAAAACTGAATCAATAAGAAACAGAATCTGAACAGACCAATCACAAGTACAGAGCTTGAAAGAGTAATCATAAACTTCCCAAAAAACAAAAGTCCAAGACCAGATGGCTTCTCTGGAGAATTGTACCAAACATTCAAAGAAGATTTAGTACCTATTCTCCTCAAACTATTCTGAAAAATTGAAGAAGAGGGAACATTTCCTAACACATTCTGTGAGGCCAACATTACCCTGATACCAAAACCAGACAAAGACAACACGAAGAAGGAAAACTACATGCCAATATCACTGATGAACTTAGATGCAAAAATCCTCAACAAAATATTGGCAAACTGAATACAGCAATACATTAAAAGAATCATACACCATGATCAAGTGGGATTCATTCCAGGGACGCAGGGATGCTTCAACATCCATGAATCAATCAGTGTGATACACCACATTAACAAAATGAGGAATAAAAATCACATGATCATCTCAATAGATGCAGAGAAAGCATTTCACAAGAGCCAACATCCATTTATGATAAAAACTATCAATAAAATGGGTATTAAAGGAAAGTACCTCAACATAATAAAGGCCATATATGACAAACCCACAGCCAACATCATACTCAATGGGGAAAAACTGAAAGACATTCCTCTGAGAACAGGAACGAGACAATGGTGCCCACTCTCACCACTCTTATTCCACATATTACTGGAGGTTTTGGCCAGAGCAGTTAGGCAAGAAAAAGAAAAGGAATCCAAATTGGAAAGGAAGAAGTGAAACTTTCACTATTTGTAGATGATGTGATTCTATATATAGAAAACCCTAAAGAATCCACCAGAAAACTCCTAGAAATAATCAACAACTACAGCAAAGTTGCAGGGTACAAAATCAATTTTAAAAAATCAGTTGCATTCCTATACGCTAACAATGAACTAGCAGGAAAAGAAATCAAGAATACAATCCCATTTACAGCTGCAAGAAAAAGAATAAAATACCTAGAAATAAACTTAACCAAGTAGGTGAAAGATGTGTACACTGAAAACTATAAGTCATTACTGAAAGAAATTGAGGAAGATGTAAAGAAATGGAAAGATTTTCCATGCACATGGGTTGGAAGAAGAAACATAGTCAAAATGTCCATACTACCTAAAGCAATCTACAGATTCAGTGGAATCCCAATCAGAATCCCAATGACATTCTTCACAAAAATAGAACAAAGAATTCAAAAATTTATATGAAACAACAAAAGACCCCAAATAGCCAAAGCAATCCTGAGAAAAAAGAACAAAGCTGGAGGTATCACAACCCTGACTTTAAAACATACTACAAAGCTACAGTAATCAAAACAGCGTGGTAGTGGCACCAAAACAAACAGATCAATGGATCAAAATTGAAAGCCCAGAAATAAAACCACACATCTATGGACAGTTAATCTTTGACAAAGGAGCAAAGAATGGAGAAAGGAAAGTCTCTTCAATAAATGGTGTTGGGAAAACTGGACAGCTACATGCAAGAGAATGAAAGTAGACCATTATCTTTCACCACACACAAAAATTAACTCCAAATGGATTAAAGATTTGAATGTAAGAACTGAAACCGTAAAACCCCTACAAGAAAAAACAGGCAGTACACTCTTTGACTTTGGTCTTAGCCACATCTTTTTGAATACCGTGTCTACTCGGGTAAGGGGAACAAAAGAAAAAGGTAACAAATGGGACTACATCAGACTAAAAAGCTTCTACAAAGCAAAGGAAACCATCAACAAAATGAAAAGACAACCCACCAACTAGGAGAAAATATTTGCAAATCATTTATCAAACAAGGGGTTGATATCCAAAGTACATAAAGAACTCACACACCTCAACAAAAACAAACAACCCGATCAAAAAGTGGGCAGAGGATATGAACAGACATTTTCAAAGGTAGATATACAGATGGCCAACAGGCACGTGAAAAGACGCTCAACATCACTAATTGTTAGGGAAATACAAATCAAAACTACAATGAGATATCTCCTTACACCAGTCAGAATGGCTGTAATTGCCAAGACCAAAAACAACAAATGTTGGACAGGATGTAGAGAAAAGGGAACCCTCATCCACTGCTGGCGGGAATGCAAACTGGTGCAGCCACTATGCAAGACAGTATGGAGATTCCTCAAAAAACTAAAAATAGAACTACCATGTGACCCAGCTATGCCACTACTGGGTATCTACCCAAACAACTTGAAATCAACAATCCAAAGTAACATATGCACCCCTGTGTTCATTGCAGCGCTATGCACAATAGCCAAACATGGAAACAATCCAAGTGCCCAACGACCAATGACTGGATAAAGAAGATGTGGTACATATATACAATGGAATACTACTAAGCCATAAAAAGACAAAATCTTCCCATTTGCAACAACATGGATGGACCTGCAGGGTATTATTTGCTAAGCGAAATAAGCCAGACTAAGAAAGACAAACACCATATGATTTCACTTATATGCAGAACATAAACAAACACACGGACAAAGAAAATAGTTCAGTGGTTACCAGGGGAAGGGGGCTGGAGGGTGGGCACGAGATGAAGGGAAGCACTTATGTGGTGACAGACAAGAAATAATGTACAACTGAAATTTCACAATGATGCAAACTATTATGAATCTCAATTTTAAAAAAACAAAATATTTGGAAGATTTTTCCTTGAGAATTTATCTCAGCACAATTTTGGATATTGTTAGAGTTGGGGTATATTTGTCTTTTAGGAATGGATTTGGTCTTTGGAGGCAGCCAAACATTAAGCTGATATCAATTTGATTAATAAATGGATGTTCAGATTCAGTAATGCTGTTTTTTGTTCAAAAAAGAAGTGTGTGAATGTACCTGTGTGTGTATGTACGCTCTGAAGCTCACGAAATGAAAATGAAAGACATTTTACCATTCTCAACTGGAACAATGGTATGTTATACTTTAGACTCTGAATATGTTTTTACTGAAATTAGTTAATTTTCTAAACTAGCATGAGAAAAAAATCTCAAACTTTATTTAAAACACATGGAGAAAACCAGGTTCCAAAATGTACACTAGTTCATAAGGCAACAGATAATTTAATACCTTTTCTGTCCTTTTTATTATTTTTTTAAACTTTTACCCTTCAAATTATGGCACATTTCTAGTTAAAACATTTACAGGAAAACTGATACAGATTGACATAGGAAAGGTGTAAATGAACGATGTGGTCTGGAGACTCACTGTTTTGAGTTCTGTAATCGTTGTCCATCAGCTGCCTGAGAAGTGGACTCACGTGTGTGAGCGCCTCTTCTCTTGTTTTCTGTACTTCTGTTCCTGAGGCTCACAAGAGGGCTTTCTCCTGTACTCCTTCCTGTGCCCATTTAGAATACATAAGTATTTGTCTTAAGAAGTCAATCTTACATGTGAAAAAATGATTTTCCAAAATCATAAATGAGAAGTAAATTATTAACTAAATTAAAGATGATTTAGAGAAACCTTATACACATATATTTACTGTGTATTTAGAACTGAATTTTGAGTATGGGAGAGGAAAGGAAAATTAGAGATTTTTTTTAAAAGTGGTCTTGAAGTAGAAAACTACCTTGCTGAATTTAGTATAAAATCAGGTTCATGCTGTGATACAGTAAAATTTAGTAGCTGGTAATTCCTACTTTCCCATTATACCTTCAATACTGTATAGAAATTTCAGCCCCTATAGCCAACTGGAAAATACTGAAGGCCTTAAGTTATTTATTTCATTATAACATCATCATAAGCCTAGAAAATCAGGAAGAATTCTGTGAGGATGTAAAAACTGGGGCATTAGATTCAGTCTCTAGCAGTATGGTAGACAAGATTCAGTGAACAATTCTCTCACTTATGCCAAGATGAAAACAGTATTTTAAGTCTTTTTAAATGTACCTTTTTTCTGTGAAGAAAACAGGAAGTCATTGGACACCAAAACCAAACTGAGCAGAGGAGATAAATATGCACTCAAGCTGGCCTTCACCCTGGAGGCTTCTGCAAAACACCTGTGAGCTTGAGAGTCATTCTGAGGCCCTGAGAGCATAGGGGGCTGCGCTGGAGCTGGTCCAGGTGGGCAGAAGTCTCAGGAGCATTCATCCTCCCTCACCCACACAAAGCTGGAGCCCAGCGTGGCAGCTGCAGATGGGGCCTGCACCCACACCTATCTCAACTATGGTGCTGGCTGGGGGAGAGGAGCGTCCCACTAAAAATGTGTAACTCCATGCTGATCTGTGCTCCAAATTCACATAAAAAACACAAGCTGAAAATATATCTAAAAGTGATCCCAGATTGGAAGCTTCTAAGCACATGGTAGAAGCAAATGCAGATCCGATCCAGGAAAACTCACATTCAACCTAAGGTTCCAACAATCCCCAAAGGTAAAGTTCCAAGGAAGAGGTCACTGTCACAACAAATTTTAAAAGATCACAACATGCACAAGGAAACAGAGATTTCAAAAATTTGCATTATCAGAAAATAGAATAGAAAATATTTTTGGTATCTGTAAAGAAATTAAAGAGGAGATAGCAAATATAAGTACAAAACAAGGAACTATTTTTAAAAAATAAACATTTTGCTAACGACCAAGTCGAATTTCTAGAAATGAAAGATATAGTACAGTAATTGAAATGTAAAACTCAGTGGATAGATGAAGCAGTGGGTTAAGTGACAAGAGAATTGGTGAACTAGTAAGAGATCTGAAGAGATTATCTAGAATGCAGTTCACACAAAGATGGAAAATGTGAAAATGAGGGATAGCAACATGGAGAAGAGTATGACGGTCTGATCTTAGTTCCAGAAAAAGAGAATAGAGAATGGAGAAGAGGAAATATTTGAAGAAATGAAGACTGAGAATTTTCCAGAATTAGTGAAAAACTTAAATCCCAAGCAAACCGAAAGGAAGTCATACCTAAATACATCAAACTGAAATTGCAGAAAACCAAAGAAAAGGAAAAAATCTTAAAAACAGCCAAAGAAAAAGAATTCCCTAAAAAAGCAGAAATTAGACGTAAAAGCAGCAATGAAAGCCAGAAAGCCAAAGAGTAATATTTTCAAGGACCTGAGAGAAAGTAACTCTCAACCTAGAATTGTATATGCAGAAAAACTCTGTCTTAAGAATGAAAATGAAGATAATTTCAGACAAAACTAAGACTTTACTACCAACAGAGCCTTATGAGAAACATAACATGCTTTGCTACAGAGAGTTTCTGTACCATCAATTAGCTCTTATGCGATGGTAAATAGGGAATTGTGTGAGTGCCAGATGGAATTTGCATTTTTGTACATAATTTTTCCTGTCACCTTAGTATTTTTCATCATCAAGCAATAGCAAGTGAATACAAAGTGAATTGAAAACAAAAATCAGATAGATGTTTTCTTACAATTAAAGATAAAGCCTTATCAACTTGAGGACCTTTTAAAAAGCTGAAATCTCTGTGAAAGTGCGTTCTTTTTGGGCAGTTAGTTGCTGGTTTAGGGGCTTCAAAGACTTTTGAAACTTCCCACAATGTTAAGCTATCTAATGAAACCACACGTGGATGAAGAAGCTGACAGTACAGGTGAAGAAGCTGCCAACACTTTTCCCTCAGTTAAAAACAAACAAACCTTTGTTTGATGAATAAGCTACAATCTGCATAAGATTTTGATGGAGCTGCTCTCTATTTAAAGCAAATGCCCTCAAGATTCTACATCTCGGGAAAAAGGAAGTGTGGTTCCAGGGTTTAAGTCTGCAAAGAAGAGACTGACTTTAGATGCGATGTCAGTAGAGATTTAACTGTGCTGATACTGTATTAGAATTGTTACTGTTTTTTAGTGCTTTGGTCACAAGTTTTGAGTTTTGAGTTTTGGGTCGTCTGCTCCAACTCTGTTTTTCCCATAAGTCTTTTTGTTTTCAGTGTCTGATTTTGTAGAACACAAGGTTTTTGAAACAGGGAAACATATTTTGCATTCTAACAGAAATGCCTCTACTAAAGCAAATACTTCAGGTAACCAGATGATTGTCCCAGAGGAAAGGTTTGAGGTGCCACAATGAATGATGTCCCCCCCAAAAAGGTAAGTATCTGAGTAATTCTAAACAAACGTCAACATAGAAGAGAAACAATGATAATGTTTAATTCAAGGCAGAGCTAAAATAGGGGAGTGTGGTTGTTCAAGTATTCTCATGCTCCTGTGAAGAGGTTAAAGATAGTGATTGTTTCTCTTTTTATTAACTACTGATATATTTATAGTAAAATTAAAAAGAATAATAAGGGAATGGTAAAAAGAAAAAAGTTCAAGGTAGTAGTTGTAGCAGTGTGGAAGGCGATGGGGGATGGGATTAAGAGGAACACAGAGGTGCCTTCAAGGCACTGGTAGTATCCTATTTCTTCAGATGGTTGGTAATTACCCAGTTGTTCATATCACTGGTGTTCTTCAAAACTTACACATGGTTGTAAATATTTGTATGTGTATTCAGTATTTATTTTTAAAAACTTTTAGATTATATCAAAACCGACATATGACAACTTATTGATAGAAGTTTTCCTGGTTTATTTCAGTTACCATCCTTGTTCTTCTGTGGGCTGTAGTGTGGTCAATTACTGGCAGTGAATGTCTTCCTGGAGGAAACCTATTTGGAATTATAATCCTGTTCTATTGTGCCATCTTTGGAGGGAAACTTTTGGGGCTCATTAAGTTACCTACATTGCCTCCACTGCCTCCTCTTCTTGGTAAGTACCAAACACTTCCTGTGTCCTTCAGAGTAAATCATATTTTTAAAATAGTAGTTTGGGAAATAAAGGAATAAACTATTTCTGTATTTGCTGTGCTGGCCCTTAAAGCTGATTGTTAAATTGTGATGAGTTTTATGAGCCAGTTGGTAAACAGCAATTTGAAAATTAAATTATATATACTTACAATTAAATAACTTGCATTAAACACAAGAGCAATACTCAAAACCAATCACTTCTTAATTATTTTACTACATTTTCCTCTTATCTCTCCTCTTGAGATTATGGAAATACTATATCACGGTGTGTCACTGCCCATCTGTTCCCAGCTCCACGTTCAATGACGTCAGGTTGGTAGGTTAACATCAGCCCTGGTAGAAGTATCTGTAATACAGAAATCAGCAAATGCTGCAGCCCAGGGCTTAATATGTTGTCAGTCACTCACATCATTGACAAACGAGTGAAGTTCCAACATGTATTACAAAACTATTCTTCCAGAGGCCATGAGAACTGTGCAGATACGACACGTAAAAATTAGTCTTAAAACTAGGTATTATATCTTTAATGTTTCTTTTAAAAATTCCATATTACAAAATTTCAGTGTACTACTTTCAGTATACCACAAAAGACATTTTGTGTCCCTTTCTCACAGATTTATAAATCATTAAGTTTTATTTAAAAACCATGTACCTTTTACACATGCATATTTGCACACATCTCCTTTTTTTATTTCAAAAGATTGGCCCTCGGCTAACATCTGTTGCCAATCTTCTTTTTTTTTTTTCTTCTTCTCCTCAAGGCCCCCCAGTACATAGTTGTATATTCCAGTTGTCGGTTCTTCCAGTTCCTCTATGTGGGACACCACCTCAGCATGGCCTGATGAGCGGTGCTAGGTCAGTGCACAGGATGCGAACCAGTGAGACCCTGGGCTGCCAAAGCAGAGTGCATGAACTTAACCACTCAGCCACAGGGCCAGACCCCCCCACACACACACATTTCCTAAGTAAAAATTTTTTTCTATTAGTGAGGACCTCAGGATTGCTTAACATAGACCAAAATTATTTTCTTGTGAATTTGTGGTGAGCAATTGAAACTAAATGTAAAAAGAAGTAGAATTATTTACATCTTACTCTACACTGTTTCTCAATATATTTTTCAATTTAGGTAAAATTCAAGTTATTTCACTTAATTCATATTGTTTATCATGGGTGCTTTTTGTTAAAGTTTTTAATTGAATTATTATGACAATGGGTTGTTTCTAGGCCAGCCCGGTGGTGTAGTGGTTGAGTTCCGTGCACTCTGCTTCAGTGGCCCAGGTTCGTGGGTTCCGGTCCTGGCTGTGGACTACACCCTTGTCAGCTATGCTGTGGTGGCGTCCCACATACAAAATAGGGGAAGCTTGGCACAGATGTTAGCTCAGGGCAAATCTTCCTCACCAAAAAACAAAAGGGGGGCTGTTTCTAAATATGCCTGTGTGCTATGATAAAGGGTTGGCAAACCATCTCTTCTTGTAAATAAGATCTTATTGGAACACACTCATGCTCATTCATTTACATATTGTCTGTGGCTGCTTTTATACTACAGTGGCAGGGCTGAGAACTTATAACAGACACCATGTGGCCCACAAAGCCTGCAGTGTTTCTTGTATGGCCCTTTACAGAAAATGTTTACTAACCCCTGCATCTAAGTCAGAGCTTCTCACACTTTATTATCCAGAGAATGACCTTGGATCTTGTTAAAATGCAGACTCTAATTCAGTAGGTCTGGGGTGAGGCCTGAGATTCTGCCTTTCTAATAAGCTCAAAGACCACACTTTCCACAGAAAAATCATAAGTTTTCAAACCTGGCTGCACGTAGGAATCATCTGGGAAATTTTTTAAAAAGCTGATGCCTGGGACCCACCCCAGAGATTCTGAACTAATTGAATGGAGTAGCCCTGGGTATCAGAATTTTTAAAAGCTCCCCAGGTGATTCTAATATGCAACCTAAGTTGAGGACTACTGTTCTAGACGCCATGAAAAGGCCCTTTACACCTCATCCTTCTCTTTTCCACTCCATGCCTGTTATTGCAACAATCAAAATACACATGTTGCAAAATGATAAATCCTTGGGCTTTGTGATTACATGAAATCTCCTGAGGTCACTGAAATCATTCTTAAAAGTCACGTACGTAATGTGTCTTACCATCCCTTTCTATAGTGGTACGCTTGTGACAGAAGTTTACTGGCTCTTAGCGTATTAGGGCCAGTATCTAAAACTGAAACATTATCTGAATCCATAAAGAAGACTTGTTAAGACAGACATGTGTGGTGATCTCCTATTCCATATTTTTAAAAATTCATTGAAATAATTGCCAGAGATGGAGGATGAAGGAGCATTTTTTATTCCAAAAATGAATGTGAAAACAACTTTCCTAGGACACTGTTTCCTTTGCTGATGGTCTGGGTTGCTGGAAATTTTTTTCAATAATGATTTGCTTCAAAATAACTTGAGAGTAGATGAAATAAGATTGGCCATGTATTGATAATTTTTGCATGTTTTAAAAAATTTCCGTAATAGAAATTAAGGAGGAAAGAAGAATACTCCTTATCAAAGAAGGTATTCTTTTCTCCACACCCAAGGGAAAGGCCCCCCCCAGGGGCTCAGAGGCCAGAGGGGGCGCCTTCCTAATCACAGTCAGGTGGCCACATCAACGGAGGCCATCGGCAAACAGAACTGTCTCAGGGAAATTGTTTGTACATTCATCTCAGAAATGAAAAATGCTCCTTCATCCCCTCCAAAACTCCAAAAGAAACTCCTACATATTTGTGAGTTCTTATTAGACTATTATTCCTTTTGATTTCAGGTAGTTGTATGCTATAATCAATTTAGGGCTGGTTTAGATTCACATTTTAAGTTTCAGTAAAGAACTGTTGACAAATTAATGAAATGTAAGGTTAGTGCAGCATTTTTGGCTGGTAATTCATTAATATCTATAAAAATGATATACACTGTACCCTGGAGCCTAACATTTCCACTGCTAAGAATTATCCTATGGATATACTTGCACAAACCTACAAATATGTAAGCTCTATGTGGACAAGGCCCATGTTGGTGTAGCTCGCCTCTGCATTACCAGGGTAGAGTAAGGGTCTGGCATGCAGTTAATAAATACTGTGCTCATTTCAGCACTGTTTGTAATGAAAAGTCTGGAAAGTTCCTTCAAGTCCCTTACTTAGTCCAAAAATTATGGTACTTCCACACAACGAGAAACTATTCCAACTATTAAAAAAAACAAGGCAAATATATATGTGCATCATTGGGAATATGTCCACGATATATTGTTAAGTGGAAAAGAAACAGATTATACAATGGTATTTAAACATGCTCTCATTTGTGTCCAGTGCAAAAGAGCACACGTACACACACACAGAGAAGCATGCTTTAATAGGTAGAGAAACTTTCTGGAAGGGCACAGAAAACTCTGGACAGTGGAAACCTTTGGGGAATGAAGCTGGAAAGTTGCACTTGGGGTAGGACATGTACTGGTCACTTTACATTGTCTGTCATGGTTTAATTTTATCATGAGCAAATATATTATTATTCTTTTAAAAACAGCTATTGTAGGCTGGTTCTTACTTTCAAAAATTCTAGAAAGATCATGACTGCAGAATTCATAACTTCTTCTAGATTAAATGGCAGCAATGAGAAATGCCTGGAAGAGATGCTTCCTTGCCTAATGGTGTCTGGAACAAGTCACAAAAAGCTATACTTGTAATTCATCTCTATTCTCATAAGCTTACATATAAAACAACCCAAAGTTAGTAAATTTATTTAGTCCTTTGAAGTGTGGTCCATATAAGGACGTGGTAAGAAAAGAGTCCTGCTGGAGAAGAACAGAGTGTGGACGGCTTGCAGTCTCTGAGGAGAAATCCTTCCCCTATCTGGGCATGTGGTATCAGGGAGGGCAGGATTCTCTGACAAACTACCCGGCTTCCTCAGGCACACTCAACTACTTGCAGTTCCCAGAATGTGTCACACTTTCCCTTCATACCTTGGAAGAAACTGTTATTTCTCCCAGAAACTTCTCAACTTCTCCAGCCCCTTCTTCATTCCCCTTCCCCTTCTTTGGCCCCTGCTGACTCACCCTTCCTTGTCTCAGCTTGTATAAGGCCTCCTCATGCTTCCATAAAATTGAGGTTGCCCCCATAGACTGAAAGCTTGTTGAGGGATAGTACTGAGCCTTTGTTCATTGCAATATCTCTAATACCTACTATAGTGTCGAAAGTACCGAAGGCATTTGATAAATGTTGAATGGCTGAAGGAAAGAAGAGTCACCAGCTGACATGACAGAACAATGTCTATTTCATGATAACTCACTTCTAAGCCTTTGCAAAGCAGGTTATATGTTTTTTATTAAATTATCTGGTTTGAAAATAGGTAAAATAGAGCCCATATAGGTATTGATATTTCAAGTAATCTGGCATGGTAAATAATTTTAGAATCTTTCTGCTGTTTGCATACAAAGAGATGACTGAATTGGGCCTTGTATTAAAACATTTTATATTCAGAATTTGATCATACTTTCTACCCAAATACTACATCCTGTTTCTCTCTTTCAGGTTCAATTATTAATGAATTATTAATTATTCTAATCTTTCATTTTTATCTGCATATTAAAGCCTTTTCTTAGCTCCTGTAATTTTTTTTTTCATTAAAAGTTTGACATAATTTCATCTAAGGACTAAGCATAAAAGAAGTGGTTCCTGGGATTATAATCCTGGGATAGTCTCTTCTACATCTAAAGTACTGAAAATATTTTCTGTATTTGAAAACTAAAGATTTGTTTGATTTCTCCATCCCAGGCATGCTGCTTGCTGGGTTTCTCATCAGAAATATCCCTGTCATCAATGATAACGTACAGATCAAGCAGAAGTGGTCTTCCGCTTTGAGAAGCATAGCACTATCTGTCATATTGGTTCGTGCTGGCCTTGGGCTTGATCCACAGGTATTGAAGTATAAATTTCTAATTATTGACTTGGAATTTTGTTCTTCCAATATTGCAAGTATTTAGAATGACTGAGCTTTAGGAAATGGATGTGGACACTTTGCACAGCATTCAGAACGACAGAATGAAATTTATTTCATACAGGACTGTCCCCAAAAGATGTTCCCATACTCTCTCTTGGAGAAAGGTGGAGTTACTGTCTATCTAGGGACAGCACCAAGAATAAAGGCTCCCCTTTTCTCTGACAGAGATACAGGCCGTAGTTATAAATAAGGGTTGTGAGAGAGAAGACATCATATTTTTGGTGTGGAAAGCCCTATACGAGTGTTTAGGACTAACTATGCTGGCTCAGAAAACTGCCTAGCATACAGAATGAGTCTCAAAGTGTGCTTTTTTCGTGTTTGCTTTTGAAAGCAGGAATGAATGTTCTTGAGGATTGCCTTTACATCCCGTTCATTCTGGGGCCACAAATTATACATATGGCCAACACCGAGACGGTTAGATCAGCTAGTGTGGAGGTTATGAGCACAGACTCTGAAAGCAGCCTGGCCGAGCTCAAACCAAGCTCCACCACTCACTAATTTCATGATCTTGGAGAACAGCTTTAACTTGTGCCTTTTTGGATGAGAAAATCTAAACAATGATGATAATATTATCCCCTGTGTC
Organism: Equus asinus; assembly: GCF_041296235.1. NCBI lineage: Eukaryota > Metazoa > Chordata > Mammalia > Perissodactyla > Equidae > Equus > Equus asinus. Next base: position 200,896 of record NW_027225344.1, on the reverse strand, counting down.
ATAGGTTGCTATGAGGACTAATAAGCCAACTCTAAAACACTTAGAACACTGAAATGTTTGTTAAATAAAACTCATTACCTGGAAAATTCATGATGGATGATCCAGACAGTCTGAACACTGAAGAAAAAGCATTTAATGTCATTCTCTCTGTGTGTCTTTAGAGGGTTATTTCGTATGTCTATTTTTATATTTCAGGCCCTGAGGAAGCTGAAGGGTGTCTGTGTAAGATTAGCCATGGGTCCCTGTCTTGTGGAGGCATGCTCATCTGCTCTTCTTGCCCACTTCCTAATGGGTTTGCCGTGGCAATGGGGATTTATACTGGGGTAATGATTTTTCTTTGTCGTATGAAAATACACACGGACATTTAGGACTTTCTCTGACGCTATATAAGTGAATGCATAATATTTTCGTAAGGACATCAGAAAATACAATACAGATATTCCAGCATAATATTATGACTATTAATATACCAGCATATAAACATTATAACTTCAAAATATAGTGTATGTCTTTGTAGGTGCTAACTTTGACAGTTTTATAATAATTTAAACTATTGAGGAAGTAATAGACTTTTATTATGCCTGATTCCATGCCAGTGAGAGATGCCAGATCTCTCCTCAAAGTCCATACAAAGGATAACGAATGCTCAACGGTGATCCACACCTAGCACAGGCCTCCTCCTCCTTTCACCAGGCTCTTATGATTATCTGTTCTGCTGTATTTTCCTCCTGCTGTTAGTTCTTTCTTCTTCTTCTTCTTCTTCTTCTTTTTTTTTTTGGTGAGGAAGATTGGCCCTGAGCTAACATCTGTTCCCAAGCTTCCTCTTTTCTTTTTTTTTCTCCCCAAAGGCCCAGTATATAGTTGTATATCCTAGTTGTAAATCCTTCTAGTTCTTCTATGTGGGATGCCACCACAGCATGGCTTGATGAGCAGTATATAGGTCCACACCAGGATCTGAACCAGCAAACTCTGGGCCGCCGAAGCAGAGCACATGAACTTAACCACTATGCCACTGGGACAGCCCCCGGTTCCTACTTCTAAGATTTAAGAGCCATAAGAAGTAAATAAATATGAAAGTACTTGGTAAGAATTTGGTGTTGGGGCCAGCCCCACGGCTCATGTTGAGGTGGCATTGGCGTCCCATATAGCACAGCCTGAGGCACTCACAACTACAGTCTACAACTATGTACTGGGGGGCTTTGGGGAGAAAAAAGAAAAGATTGGCAACAGATGTTAGCACAGGTGCCAATCTTTAAAAAAAATAATAATAATTTGGTGCTGATAAGTAGGCAAGAAGTAAGAACTACTTACTTCTCACGGTTAACACTCTCGAGCTATACTGCCTAGATTCAAATCTCGGCTCTGACTTTCCAGTATGTGATCTTCGGCAAATTACCTAATCTCTTTGTGCCTCCATTTCCTCATTTGCAAAACAAAGATAATGATTGTAGCTACCTCATAGGGTGGTTGTGAGGATTAAATTAGTTAATATATGTGAAGTGCTTAAAATGGTGTTAGGTACATAGTGAGCTTCATAAATGCTTTCTGCTATCCTACTGCTGCCGTTATCAGTGTCACTGTTACTGTCACTATGGCCTTCCTCTTCTAATCTGTTGTCTGATTTTTACATGCCAGGTCCTGATAGAAGGCCTCGCATCACTGGATTCCAATCCAAAAAGTCCATGGCCGTGTTTTTCAAACCTCATGCCGTGGATGTTTTGTTTAGATAGAAGGCAGATTCCTGGGGCCTCACCCCATTAGGTCTTCCAGACCAGCCGTAAATACAGATTTCAGACAGGCTGCGTAGTCCCAACGCAAGTTGTCCATGGCCACGCTCAGAAGAAGTGTTCTGTAGAACTTGTAGCTGTGCGTGTGTTTCTGTTTGGGACTTCACTGCCTTTGAAAGACTGTAATTGTCTAAAGTGTAACCTCTGAAAGAGTGGAGGTTATTATAATTTCACTAATAATAGTAATAATGAAGAAGATGCTATCATAAATATTTAAAGTGCTGCCTGCTTAGTTTTGTCTTAGGTGCTGTGTCTCCAGTTGTGGTGGTGCCTTCAATGCTCCTTTTGCAGGAAGGGGGCTATGGTGTTGAAAAAGGTGTCCCGACCTTACTCATGGCTGCTGGCAGCTTTGATGACATTCTGGCCATCACTGGCTTCAACACGTGCTTGGGCATGGCCTTTTCCACAGGTAAACTGATCAGTTCATGTGTGCTGTTCTCTTATGCTCTAGCGACATAGATATGATGTTGTGAGTGTGGCATATTTCCTTGATAATTGATTAAGGCAAATTAAAATAGAAAAAGCAACTCCAAGAGTTAGTTCTATACCTAAGGAGAAACCAGTGGCTTCTTGTCTTTACTCCCTTCACCCTCTAAATATAAAATGCTCAAGTACTGTGGTAGGTGCGTGAGGGGGCTTCAAAAGAGCAAAGTCGAAAGAAGGAGAACAGCTTCTGCATGCAGCCACCCGGGAGGGTCAGCCTTCGAGACTGCGCACAGAGGGTGAGCAGGTGTTTCAGTGAGCACAAAGGACAAAGTAGTCCAAGTGGGAGGGACAGTTTCTGTTCTCTCGTCTTTAACATTTTAGGGGAAATAATTATTTTAATGTGTATCTTATTAATACTTAATAACTGTCTGATACAGACATATTTTGTTTTAAGTAGTAATAAAACAGGAACTTAAGGCATTTTTTCCCTACTGTTATTCAACACCTTTATTATCCTTTGGGACAGCACACATTTAAGTTCACTTTTTAATCTGTTTCCAAGACTGGAAGATAAGATTTGCAATTTCATATTATTGACAAAATGTAATTGTGGGCTAAGTTTAGCTTCAGATTATTTAGTGGGAACACACCTTAGAAAGTCTTGTGTTCTCAGTCTCTCTGCCCCATGGTTATCCTCCCATTTTATGACTATATTTGACGTATGCCAATTACCTAGTACTTCACCTCTTCCCACACCCTGAAGTTGCCTTACGTCTAGTCCCCACCGTGTATCACTGGTGAATTAATCTTCTCAAAGCATTGTTTTGATAGTCTTACTTTCTTGTTCAAGCACCAGCAAGGATTCTCTATTACCAATTAGGTCGAATCTACACCCTTGTCTCTATTTTAACTCTACTGTACCTGTCCAATCGTACATTCTCCCTGCTTCCTGGTATACACCTTTAAAACAATAGTTCTCAGCCTCAGCTGCACACTATAATTACCTGGGAACTTTTTAAAAATACTCATATGTGGGCCCTACCTTAGGCCACTTAAATCATAATCTTTGGGAATGGAAACCACAGCTTTAGAGCAACAGAGTTTGCATTAAAATCACACAGGAGCAGGGTAGGGAGGGCCGTGGGGAGCGGCTGCTGGGGTTTTCATAATCTGAGGGGTGGGGGTGGGGGTGGGGCTAGCCTGAAGAACCTTCCTACTTGACAATACTCTGTACCCTCTGCCCTGCCCTACTAAATGCAGTCCTTAGACCATCTGGATAGGAGCTACCTGGAGCCTCTTTAAAATGTGGATCCCAGGCCCGGCCAGACTTACTGCATCAGAATTTTCAGAGGTGGGGCCCAAGAAGTCTTTTTTTCTTTTAAACAATCTTACTATACGGGAGACTGAAAGTGGTTAGTTACTTTCTACACATTTATAGTAAATTATTTACTGTAATATCTTGCAACGTATACTATTATCACAGATAAATGTTTTTGACAGTCACACTATTACCTAATAGAGAGCTGTCCTAGCTAAATAAAACTACTACAGAGGTAATCATTTTTTTAAATACAAGAGATAATTGAAACTGTAGGGGAGGAAAAACCGTTTCCCACACCAGGTTCGTTGACTGGGGCCCTGTAATCAGACTGACAAGAGACAGACTAACAAGAGAAAAACAGTTTATTAACGTGTGCATTGTGCTTACACAAGACCTCAAAGATGAGTAAGTCAAAGGAGCGGTCAGAATTTGGGCTTGTTCAGCATTTTAGCAAAGAACAATAATTATGTGGAGAAGCACAAGATAAAGGAGCTTTGAGCTTCTAGAGGCAGCAAATTGTGGGAAAAGAAACATATGGGGACCTAACGGTAGATAAGGGCTTGTTTTAGCAAAGTTTGTGATGTGAATTCCTCTGGTGCTGTCTTGGGGCTGATAAGGGCCCATAAGTGTCCCAAGTTGTCTCAGTGATTAACTTCTGTCCTTCCTGGTAAAAAGGAGAGGGGACACCTTTATGAATGTATGTCCTGCTTTTGGGCAAATAGTGAGAGGGCAGAGAGCTTTTCTTATATCTGCTTCTTCTCAATTGCCTTCAACTCAGAATAATCCTTATGCCCCAGTGGCATATTTGGGGTGACATATTGCGTACTCTAAACCACAATGACAAAAACCCACAATAACTAGTTAGTACATTTTTTCTTAGAATAGTGTGTGAAGAAGGGCTTTATGTGTTGAACAACTTTTTTTTTTTTTTTGAGGAAGATTAGCCCTGAGCTAACATCTGCTGCCAATCCCCTTTTTTGCTGAGGAAGGCTGGCCCTGAGCTAACATCCTTGCCCATCTTCCTCTACTTTATATGTGGGACGCCTACCACAGCATGGCTTGCCAAGTGGTGCCATGTCTGCACCCGGGATCCAAACTGCCAAACCCTAGCCGCCAAAGCGTAATGTGTGAACTTAACCATTGCACCACTGGGCCGGCCCCTTTGAGCAACTTTAATATAATTTTCTGCACAATGTGTTCACAAAGTTTTTTTAATTAAAGTTTCCTAAGTTCTGTATGATATGGGGGAAAATATTGGTTCTACTTACCTCTCTATTATTTCAAAGAAGCTGAGTAAGAAATAAAGATTCTTCTAAGAGCAATTTCAAAAATAATTTGTTTTCAGTTTGCTTTTAGAATAAACATTCAAGAAGGAATGAGTCCTTTACACTCATCATAGTAAGAAAAGATTCTTGATTTTAATTCTCAAATTAAGTTCCTGTATTCTATACATATCAAACCTACTAAAATCAGTGTACATTTGTTATTTTAAAATCAGGCTCGTAGGGCCAGCCCTGTGGGGTAATGGTTTAAGTTCGTGTGCTCTGCCTTAGTGGCCCAGGATTCGTGGGTTCAGATCCCAGGCACGGACATAGCGCTGCTCTTCAAGCCATGCTGTGGCGGTGTCCCACATAAAATAGAGGAAGACTGGCACAGATGTTAGCTCGGTGACAATCTTCCTCAAGTAAAAAGAGGAAGATTGGCAACGGATGTTAGGTCAGGGTCAACCTTCCTCACACAAAAAAAAATCAGGCTATTAAATGGCTGTTTGAAAACTAGATCAGTCTACTCACCCAGCCTATGCATATCATACCAATTAGCTCTGAATCATGAATTTTATCTTTCATATTTTCTTAGGCCCTTTAGGTAAAGTTTTTTGAAGTAAATGTACAAAAAAGTGCACAAATCATAGTTTATGCCTATTTTGAAGTTTATCTCTAATAATGCATACCTTTCTTATAAGATAGGCCCATTTTATTAGACACTTTAAGTCACATATATTTAAGACTGTGGAGAGCAGGAAATATCTGTAAACTTTTCCTTCTGTGTAATCAGATGCTTTGTGTGATGATTGAAGTAAAGTCTTTGTATTTATGGATTTAGAGTTCTGACTGAAGATTTTTTTATGTGTGTCTAAGGTTCCACGGTTTTTAATGTCCTCAGAGGCATTTTGGAGGTAGTAATTGGTGTGGCGGCTGGGGCTCTTCTTGGATTTTTTATTCAGTACTTCCCAAGCAGTGACCAGGTAAAGGAAACCATCTGTGGGAAAGTCGTGCTCTAAAATGTCACGGGAAAACATTCTGGAACACTCCCTCAGAGCCATGTGAAGGACGTGATTTAGCAAATGACCCCCATTTTAAAACTGCTTGCTGCTCTGTCAGTGCTGTCTGTGAGGCTTAGGAAGACAGCTAAACCTTGAAGATGTTAATGCAGTCCTGGGATTTTCTTCTCCTATTTATATTCTGTACACTTCAGCTTGCACTGTAAAACAAATAACATGAATTCCAAACTAATAGGATATGCAAGTCTTATTTTTATTTTCATTTTTTTGAGGAAAGATTAGCCCTGAGCTAACATCTGCTGCCAATCCTCCTCTTTTTGCTGAGGAACACTGGCCCTGAGCTAACATCCGTACCCATCTTCCTCTACTTTATATGTGGGACGCCTGCCACAGCATGGCTGGACAAGCAGTGCATAGGTTGCACCTGGGATCCGAACTGGCCAACCATGGGCCGCCGAAGTGGAACGTGCGAGCTTAACCACTGCTCCACCCAGCCAGCCCCGCAAGTCTTATTTTTTTAATTAATTTATTTTTTATTTTTATTATTATTCATAATACTCAACTAAATCAAGATATAAAATGGTTCTTTGGGCCCACGGTTTTAGTGTCAAAATACCTTAGATTCTAATACTATCAAATAGATAGACCTTAACATTTCATTAAAATATAGTCTCTTTCTCACCGAGTAGATTGAAGTTCTTTACTGTACATAGTGATTCTTAATGAGAAACAAAGGCTTGTTTGTTTTCCTTTACCCTCTTTAGTCTCTTCTGATAGGTAAACATATAAAAACCTTTTCTTTTCTAAAAGAATTGGTGTTATTTTGAGATTTCAGAGCATTTTGAATGGAATTCAAATCTTAACTGAAGTAAAACTTTAATTAAGAAAATTAATGTTTGCATTATCAGAATGTATGTTGATTTGAATTTTTATTGTGCTGCAAAAAAACTCCAAGTAAAATAGTCTGTAAAAGATTTTATGAATGCATAAAAGAAAATTCAAGGATTTTCTAATTATGCAACAAAGTACAAAGAAAAATGATGGCTTACATTTTGTTGCTTACTGTGTATAAAATGACAGGTGAGTTGAGTAAAGTCCCGCTGTGCTCATCAGGGCAGCGACTATCTACATGCAGCTCCAGCAGACACAGGACATTTCCAGAGACAGTACAGACATAGAAATTTCCAGCATCACTGATCGTTCTGTTGGGAAGCGCTGATCTAGTGCAATCCACACAATAACCCATGAAGAGAATACCTTTAATATGACCATTTCACTGCTGAGGCTCAGGGAGAGATGACTTAAACAAGGTCACGTAGCTAGAACGCCGTAGAGCTGGGTATGAACTCAGTTCATCCACTGCCAGGGCCTGTGCGCTTCCAGTCGAACCCTTCTAAGGACCTGCTGCCTTCTAAAGCAATCAAGAAGTTTAAAGGCTGAACAGGGACAAGTAACGAAAGAGAGGAGCACATTGCTTAGATTTTAAAAATCAACACCACAGACTCCTCTCAGTCTACAGCCACCTAGAGTTTCTTGGTATTCAAAGATTTAGAAAGAAGAACTGGAGAGCATCACATTAAAGAGTAAATAGAGAACCTAAAAATAATAGAGATATCATATCTTTAAGCTTCACAAAAACCCCATGATGTAACTGCTTTCAAGGAGGAGGAAACAAAGCTTGGAGAGGCTAAGTAATATGGCCACTGCATAGCCAATGGTGGGAAAGAGCTTGCATTTTAACCCTAATTTGTCCACTTCCAAAGCCCACACACTCTTTTCTGCTGCTCCGTTCAGCCCTGCGGACTTCTGCGTCAATGACTTCAGAGGAGGCTCACTGAGGTTCCTGAACGGGGAAGCTGCGTTTGTACACATGCTAACTCTACTTTTGTTAAGGAAAAGAAAGTAAATGTTATGTCATGCATTTATGTGCACAGATACAGACATTTTTATTTTCTACTAAGTCCTGAATATGGAAAAATCAATAATTAAAAATCAGTTCTATGAAATAATTGAGCTAATCCACGTTTTTTCTCCTCAAGGACAAACTTGTATGGAAGCGGGCGTGCCTTGTTTTGGGGCTGTCTGTGCTGTCGGTGTTCAGCAGTGTGTATCTTGGTTTCCCTGGGTCAGGAGGACTGTGTACGTTGCTCATGGCTTTCCTTGCAGGCATGGGATGGAGCAGTGAAAAGGTGAATTTCATTTTAAGTTCTTCTTCTCATGACTACTTTCTGATTAGATTAGTTTTTTTCCAGATACTTTCATAATATCAAGTTAATAAAATTAATCATAAGAGCTATTTTCTGTACATATACAAACGTATGCCCAAATGCACACATACACTTCCTTTTTTCCTGTTACATACCAATCTATAACTTGATGTTTTTACTTAAAATGTATCATGGTCATATTTCCATGATGCCTCCCTTATTCTTTGTAAGGGTTGCAGAGTATTGCATTGTATAGCTGTACTGTACTTTATTTAACCAGTTTCCTGCCTAAATTTAATTTAACAGACATTTAAATTGTTTCTAATTTTCTGCCAAGACAAAAAGTGCATCAATAAAATATCCTTGCATATACCACTAAGACACTATCAAGTCTAAGAAGCACCATTATTTTACATGCCACCAAGAGAGAAAAAGAATGCTGCCAATTAAACTATGACATCACTTCCTAATTTCAGAAATGAAAAAGTGTGTTTCTTAAAATCAACAAAATATAGCATATCTTTGAGTGTATCTATAGGATTAATTTCTAGAAATAGGATTTCTCTATGAAAGAGTATGCACATTGATACTTTTGATAGTATCAATTTGCCCTTTTTTTAACGTATGCTTTTTAAAAATTTTTTGGTGAGGAAGATTGGCCCTGAGCTAACAGCTATTGCCAATCTTCCTCTTTTTTTCCTCCCCAAAGCCCCAGTACGTAGTTGTATATCCTAGTTGTAGGTCATTCTAGTTCTTCTATGTGGGACGCCGCCACAACATGGCCTGACAAGCGGTGTGTAGTAGGTCTGTGCCCAGGATCCAAACTGGTGAACCCAGGCCGCCAAAGCAGAGTGCACGAACTTAACCACTCAGCCATGCAGCCAGCCCCTTGAGTTGCCCTCTTAAACAGCAGTACCAATTTATATTCCCACCAACAGTTTGTGAAAGGATCTGTTTTTCTGATCTGTGTACTTTCAATCTTTAGATATTTTGCTAATCTGACAGGTGAAAAATGTTTCTCATTATTGATCTGATTTGTATTTCTTTACAAGTGGAGCTAATCATCTTGTCATATATTTACTAGCCAGTTTATTCAAAAGCCTGTGCCCATTTTTTATGATTGTCTGTTTTTCTTACTGACTTTCAAGATCATTAAAATTATTCATTTCCTTTATGTGTATTATGGAAATTAGCTGGTTGCCATTTATTTAATTTCAAGGTACATTTTTATGGATTTGAACTTGAGAGGATCATATACTATTCTGCTTCATGAAGAAATTAGATGTGGGTGACCTAAACTAAATACACATATATCATTTGGGAAAACCAAAGACAACTGTTGAAAATAATTCAGCTTAAAATAATACTACATGAAAAATATATGTTGATTATCAGTCCTGAGGTTGGGTGTGCAGTGCCCTGCAGGTGAGCGGTCTCTGCAGAGGTCTGTAGAGGCAGGGCTTCACTGTGGGCACATGGCACTCCGTTGGAGGCTTTCACTCTCGGGAGGCAAGACATGTGCAGTTGGGCATCCCTTTGCTGTAGAGGAGGGTGGATTGGTGGGGCTGCCTGGAGCCTTGTGTAGATAAGGGACTGAGGCCCCAGGAAAGCAGGCCGCAGTGGATTGGGCTTTGCAGGCAAGGAGCAAGGCTCTGCAGAGCCCTGCTGCAGGCACTGCATGGGCCCAGGGCTGCTGCGTCCTCCTGGGGAGGCTTGGCTGTAAGGCTTATTTCAGGTCTACTTTTTTTTCCTTAGCAGCACCCGTATTATTAAATTCTCCTTTGTGATTTCACGTAACTTAACATCTGACAAGAGGAAAGCTAAAACATAAACTTCCCAGTATAAATTGGGTCCTCTTATCATCCCTCATCTCTTGTAAACATTTGCTCTTGTCAAAATTTGCTTTTCCGTGGCTTCACTTTCCTTGCAGGCCGAGGCAGGTGATCACACATTGCTGTTCAGTCTCGGGTCTGATCTCGGCTCCCTGGCTCCTCGCTGAGCGCTCACTGCTGAGTGCCTTCCATCCTGCCTGGGCTGCTGACCAGCGCACTGCTCTTGGAGCACTCTGGCCCCCTTGTCCGGGACAGAGCTCGCAGTCTTCACTCCGTGAAGGCATGCCACTGTGTGTGCACTGTGACCCTTGTCGAGCATCTGGGAGCTTGCCTGACATTAGCATTTTACAAACTGTCCCTTCACTTTTGAATGGTAACCTTTTTTAGCATTTAAAAAAATAAATTACCAAAGAGAATATTGTTTAGAATAAAGTTTATTTGATTTCTGAGTATGAAAGCGGTATATGCTTATTGTAGAACTTTGAAAAATTTTTTAAAAGTCAGATAAAAGGAAAGAAAAAATGATTTGTAATTTCTCCACCTAAAGCCAACAGCTCTGTAAACTATTTTGGTTTATTTCCTTTCATTTATTCAACAGGAAAATTCTCAAATATGCTTGTAGTAAGTTTCTTCAAATTGAATTTTATAGGTAAATGCTTTCTGTTGTCACTTGTTTAAAAGTCTTCAAAAATTACAACCAACTCATTATATTATACTGTCATGGGTGAAAAGAGGGAAGAGAATTAATCAATTTTTATTGCCACTCCGTATGGCCCTGTGCTAGCCAGTGAGGGGATATTCTCATTTATTCTCATCAAAAAAACCTTTGAAAAAATATTACCATTTACATTTTATAGAGACTGTAAGTCAGAAGGACTTAAATAACATGTCCAAGGTCACAAAATTAGAAAGTGGCACTGGGATTTAACTCAGGTTTATCGACTCCAAAGTGACCAGAATATACCATCATTGTGCAGGGCACGTTTTTATGTTTCGACATCTATTCGAATAACATATAGCAAGTGTATTAAAAACATTATACTTCCAAACTTTGCAATTTCAGATTGTTTGTAAATTAATAAATGATAGGATAAAAAATAAACAGTGAAAAGGAACCATATCATTTGGAATAGAACATAAAAGAGTAGTTTTAGCAACAGACGTCGAGGGGAAGACGGGTGCCCACCGCAAGTGGACGTGAGCCACTCGCGCAGAAGACAAGGGAGGGGGCCCGGCCAGTTCCGGTTACACGATTCTTCAGAAAACGAGGATGTGAGTCATGTAGAAAAGACCGTTATAAACCAAACAAATCATCTGTTTTTCTGCATTTGCCATAACTTTGCCTGAATTGCCAGCAGCCTGGCTGATTACATAGAAGATCAATGTAATCCCAAAACCCGGAGAGAGAACTGACAGCTTTTTTTTTCATATTTACCTCTGGTTAATCTCCTATGTATGTCTCTTTACACACACACACACACACACACACACACACACACGTGGATGCACCATAAGCTTTTTAAAACCAGTCTCTGCTATTTTAAATTATGCTGAAATCCAATATCGTTTCCTTAGGGCAGATTCTTAATGCTAAATTTTTTGGGTCAAATAACATGAACATTTTTAGGTTTTTGACACGTATTACCAAACTGGTTGCTTTCTAGAGTTGTATCCATTTACTTTTCCACCAGTAATATGTGAGGTACCTATATCATTACATCGTCATCAGCTTAGAATAATGTTTATCCAACTTTAGCACCACCTGGAAGTCTTGTTAAATTGGACTTGTGGACCCCACTCCCGAATTTCTGATTTAGTTAGACTACGGTGGGGCCTGAGAATGTGTACTTCTGATCAGTTACCAGGTGATGCTGATGCTGCTTCCCTGGGGACCACACTTTGTGAAACACTGCCTTAGAATATTATTGTTTTTAATTTTTATCCTTACTGATAGTCAAAAGTGGTATCTTTTTTTGTTTTATGCCTCCTTGCTTAACAATAAAATTGAATGCTTTTTCATATATTTAGCTATTTGTATTTTTTCTTTTTCTTTGATAGGTTTTTTGTCCATTATCTCCTAAAGTTGAATGTACTGATTATATATACGATATTAGCCCTTTGTGCCTTTTTTTATTGTTCATTTTTAACACACAAATATCTTATAGTTTCACGTGGTCCGATCTATCAATCTCTTATTATGACCTTTCCTCAGTTTATTTTTTCTTAAAGATTCCTTTCCTAGTGAAATCTTACCTATGTTATCTCATTTATTCTTTGCAATAACCTTGAGAGGTAGATATGAGACCCATTTTACAAATGAGGATACCAAGGCCTAGAGATAGTAGATAGAGTGCCTAAGGTCACCAAGCTAATAAGTGGCAGAGCCAGGATGAAAACACACTGTTTGAGTATATGAAAATGATTTCCTAAAGACAGGGTAAAAAAACCTTCATTGAATCACTTATATGGCAGACACTCTCCATATCTTTTCTAATTTAGTACTCAGGCAAGTCCCTACTTCTGGAGGCACCAAATCAATGAGTCCAGGTTTTGGACTGCTTTTCCTCCTTGTTCCATGGTGTAGCATAGGGTCTGAGCACTCAGACTTCCTGGATTAAGCTCAGCCCTACACCTGAGTAGCTGTATGCCCATGTACAAAGTATCTGACTTCTCAGTCTTCGATTTCCATATCTCTCAAGTGGGGAATGATAATAGCAACAACTTCATAGAGTGGAGGATTAAGTGAAATAATCTATATAAGGCAAAGTGCTTAGTCAGAACACACTAATAATTTTTATGACTATCTCTGAGCAGCACAATGTAATAAAAAGAGCATAAAATTTAATCTATGGAAATTGGGATTCCAGTCCCAGAGATTCTACTGTCTAGATGTGTAATCCCAAGCAAGTCACTTACCTTCTCTAATACTCAGTTTCCTCAACTGTACACTGAAAAAAATAATAATAATCACTAAAGAATTATTGTGGCTATTATGTGGGAAAATGGAAATAAAACACTTGTAAACTCAGTGCTGTAGCTATATTGTTGTTGAATTATGCTTTGACAAGCTACAATATTTTATAAAATTTTGTTTGCGCCTGTAGTTTTCTGACATTATCTCATACTTTCCTGCTTGGTTTTCCTTATAATCTTGCCATTATTGTATTCAAATGCACTCACTTTTTTAAGGCCTTTTTCATCTATATTTTTCATCTGTTTTCAAATGCAGTGCTTCTTCTGATGACTTTAACAGCTACAGGATGTTTTTCTTGATATATTTTCAATCTTCTGAATCTTGAAATCTTCTCTCTAAGAAGAGAAGTGTCAGCTTAAGTAGATATTTAACTCATGATGAAACTTCTGTTTCTCTTAACTTTCTCTTTTTGTCCATAATGGAAAGTGATTTCCATTGTTGAAGATTCTTACTAATGGTGCATACAGATAGGTAAAGTGGCCTTAACTTTCAGTGGACACCACAGTCTTCATTCCTCTGAACTCATGTCTTCTTTTGTACTTAGCCTATTTGATGACTCCTTTTTCTTTCTTTTTTTTTTCCTGAGGAAGATTCACCCTGAGCTAATATCCATTGCCAATCTTCTTCTTTTTATTTTTGCTTGGGGAAGATTGTCACTGAGCTAACATCTGCACCAGTCTTCCTCTACTTTGTATGTGGGTCACCACCACAGCATGGCTGATGAATGGTGTAGGTCCACGCCTGGGATCTGAACCTGCAAACCTGGGCCACCAAAGTGGAGTGTGCCAAACTTAACTACCACACCACGGGGCCAGCCCCTCTATTTTCTTTATAAACAGATTCATTTTAGTTTTGAAGTTACAAAAAAACCCACAAGAAGGTACATTGTGGCTCCTCTCTCATCTTTAAGTTTTACAATATATAGGGCCATGTCTGATATTAAATTAGTCTACAGTATTACAATCAAAAACCAAATCGTGGGGCCAGCCCTGGTGGTCTAGTGATTAAGTTCAGCATGCTCCGCTTTGGTGGTCTGGGTTCAGTTCCCAGGCACAGATGTACACCACTTGTCTATCAGTGGCCATGCTGTGACAGCAGCTCACATACAAAATAGAGGAAGACTGGCAACTGATGTTGGCTCAGGGCGAATCTTCCTCAGCGAGAAAAAAAAAAAAAACCAAATTGTGGCCTTTGTCCAAGTTTAGAAATAAAAACAATTTGATAGAGAAAACTCAATATGCCTCTGCCTTCATTGGAGTTCTCAGTACATGAAATACTTTCGAGGACTTCTGTTAAGCCATTAGTCATGGCAACAGAAGGCTAAGTAACCTAAAATTAATAGAGTTGATTTTTGTTCTTTACAACTATGGATATCAGCTAAAGTCTGAACTTTAGCTATGATATACTCTAAAAACTAAATTAAAAAGTAAAATTTAAAGATATGTAGAAGGGTGGCATCTGGACCTTAGTTTGGCAGACGATTCACTGTCATTAAGTGATAAAGGATCTTGGACGTTATCTAATGTAAACCTCTCATTTTACAAATGAGGAAAATTAGGTGCTGAGAGGCGAGTGGCTTGCAGTTGGTGTGTGGCAGAATTTGAACCTCAGTCATGATCTGATTCCTTACGATGTGAAAACATAACTTTATAATGATATAGGAATAGAACTATATAAATAAATCAACCAACCCCTCATATACGGTGTCTTTAAACATTTATAAACTAAGAGGAAATAGAATCTTCACCTTAATAAACATACCAGAAATAACAAAAATTAAGAAAATAGGGAAACGAGGTAATCCTCCTTTGTCAAACTGCTGAGTACGTAAATGAAAGTATAGATCCTTAGATGTGTAAAAATGGTAAAAAAATGTTAAAATGTCGTTCAAAAACATAGATTCTTATTAGTTGATTGAAAAAATCTGTTAAATGTAAATTCTTAGACACTGTTAAGGGTACTGCTAAATTGCCCTACAAAAAAAGCATTATCAATTTGCTCTCCTACCAATTGCTTAGTTTCCTTACAGTCTTATAAATACTAGACATTATTAAAACTTTTTAGTGTTTTTTTCCAATATGATGGCTCCCCCCCCAAAAAAATATATGGTATATCATTTTAATTTGTGTTTCTCTGATTACTGAGTTTTAGTATCTCATGTTTTTTGGCCCTTGTGTTTCTTCTGGTACAAATTACTTGTGTGTATGCCTTGCCCATTTTTCGATTAGGTTCTATGTCTTTTTCTTATTGATTGGATATTGCTCCTTATTCTGTTACACATGGTACAGATATTTTCCCCTGGTTTGTCACCTATCCTTTTTTATGGTTTCTTTTGCCACAAAATATTTTCGTTTTATTCTAGTCAATTATGTCAATCTTTTCCAAGGGTTTTTGTATTGTGTGTCATAAAGTTAGTACTTATATCAATTAGGGTCTTAGAAGGAATGAGAAACCATATAGTAACTGGAATAGGGAAAGCTTATTATTAACCATACTAGGGATTGTCTTGTAAGATGTAAAGAGGCCCCTAAAGAATATAGGAATAGCAGCTATAAACCCCTAGGGCTGAGATGCAGCATCCGCTTCCACCTCCCCACCCCACCCCACCTACTTCGGCACCCAGGGCTGAGAATCCAAGCCTTGTTAGAGCCTTGGTTCACTGGATGGCAGAGAAGTCACCATGGTACCCTGCCTGCAGAAGTTGCTGGAAATCTACCCTCTAAAGGTGTATGGGGTGGTATGTTGCCCAGGGCAGTTGGCTATGAAATCACCCGAGGAGGAGGCTGGGGGCAGCTGCTGACCGCTGAGTGCTGCTGGCCGCCATACACCCTAGGAGCCTGGCTCTGGAGAAGCCACCCGGGCTGCAGGACCCGGTGCGGAAGCATCCTGCTAGGAGGAGCCACCGAACCAGACGAGCGCCTTCCTCTTGGAGTAGCTCTTGGGCGCCCTCTAGTGGCAAAATTTAATATGGTCCAGCTAGCAAAGGGGAAAGACTTAAAAGGGTCCAGCTCCATCTTCTTTTTTTTTTTTTTTTTGAGATTTTATTTTTCCCAAGCCCCCCGGTACATAGTTGTGTGTTTTTAGTTGTGGGTCCTTCCAGTTGTGGCATGCGGGATGCCACCCCAGCATGGCTTGTTGAGCAGCGCCACGTCCACATCCAGAAATCGAACTGGCGAAACCCGCGGCCGCCAAAGCAGAGCGCGCGAACTTAACTACTCGGCCACTGGGCCAGCCCCTGGCTCCATCTTCTGCAGAGCAACAATTGAAAGGAGGATTTGGAGCCGAGGGGCAGTAAGTTAATAACTGGCACAGCACTTCACTATACCGGAATTTTATTTTTGTGCATGATTTGAGATAGTCATAAACAGTATTCTTTTATAATAAAATAAAATTGGAAACAACTTAAAGGTCTATTAATAAAGAAATGGTTGAATAAACTATGGTACTTCCATATCATACATTATTATGCAGCAATAAGGTGCATTTCTAGATATATGTATAAATATTACAAGATCTTTTAATCATATTGTTGAGTGAAAATTAACTATAAAGTAATACTAAGTATTATGGACACACACATCATGTATTCAGAAGTCGAAGTCCTCCTGAGATGACTTGATGAGATTCTTTATAGTTAACATCCTTTTGCAAACCAACACCAACGCACCTTATGTAATACCTTAACTGTTAGAAGTATCTTTATGCAATTTTTTGCTGTATTCTAGCTACCTTCTTATTTATAGATGCCACATAGATAAAGCCTATCTCAGGTCAAATTGACTCAGATTTCAAATTAGTAAAATTCTTAGATCTTCTAACTTCACATAATAAAAATCCCTGTATGTGTATGTGTGTTTCTTTTAGGCAGAGGTTGAAAAGATTACTGCAGTGGCCTGGGATATCTTCCAGCCCCTTCTCTTTGGACTGATTGGAGCAGAGGTATCTATTGCATCTCTCAGACCAGAAACTGTGGGTGAGAATTTCAAAGTAGTGTTTTTGCTAAAATCAACTTTTTATATTCAGTTGTAGTATCTGTAGTAGGTTTATATTTGGTGGTTCCCATTGTCACAATTATATAAAAAGTTAATACTGATCTTTTAAGCAGTTGGTTAGAAAAGAATGTTTGTCAATCTAAGACAGTAAATTTTATGCCTTCAATATTGTTGCTTGTAAAGAAAAGTGTCGCTCTTAACTACTATCAAGAAAATGCAGGCCTTAAAATTTTTTTCCAACGATAAGAATGTTCATCTAGGCTTGTCCTGATCAAGGGCCAGAATTTTAAAGATAATTAGGCAGTTCTATAATATGTATCCATGGGATAGAAATGTTTGTTCATTCATTCTTTTATTCATTCATACATTCAAAAGCCATCATATTAAAACTGTTGACTTTTAGTACCATACTCAAAAATTAATTTGTACACGTATACAGATGGTCCCCGACTGACGATGGTTTGACTTAGGATTTTTTGACTTTACCATGGTATGAAAGTGATATGCAGTCATTAGAAACCATACTTCGAATTTTGAATTTTGATCTTTTCCCCGGCTAGCGATATGCCATATGATCCTTTCTCGAGATGCTGGGCAGCCGCCAGTGAGCTGCAGCTCTAGTCACCACAGGATCATGAGGGCAAACGACCCATACACTTCTACCCTTTCTGTTTCTCAGTTTCAGTAAGTATTCAAGAAATTACATAAGATAGTGAACATTTTATTATCAAATAGGCTTTGTATTGGATGATTGCCTAACTGTAGGCTAATGTAAGTGTTCCTAGTACATTTAAGGTAGGCTAGGCTAAGGTATGATATTTGGTAGGTTAGGTGTATTAAATGCATTTTTTTCTTTTTCTTTCTTTCTTTCTTTCTTTTGGTGAGGAAGATTGGCCCTGAGCTAACATCTGTTGCCAATCTTCCTCTTTTTGCTTGAGGAAGATTGTCGCTGAGCTAACACCTGTGCCAGTCTTCTTCTAATTTGTATGTGGGATACCGCCACGGCATGACTTGAGAGCGGTGCTAGGTCCACACCTGGGATCCAAGCCTGGGAACCCTGGGCTGCTGAAGCGGCAGGTGCGAACTTAACCACTATGCCACCAGGCCAGCCCAAAGTGTATTTTTGACTTACAATATTTTGACTTAAAGTTGACTTTCAACTTATGATTGGTTTATCAGGATGTAACCCCATCGTACATCAAGAAAGACCTGTACTCATTATTTCCTTCTTTTCTTGCATCACAGTATTATTCCGTCCATACTAGGGATCCCATCCCTGCCACCTCCTTCTAGATCTCACACAGAGTCTCCCCTTTTTCTGACACATCTTCAGATATCCTTGTCACAGCTTTCTCTTCTGCAGAATTGAAACAGATTTTAATCTCTCCTATCTTAAAATAGTATCTTTCTATTCTGACGCATGTGACAACATAGATGAACCTGAGGACATTACACTGGGTAAGATAAGCCAGTTACAGAAAGACAAATCCCGCATGATCCCACTCCTGTGAGGCATCCAGAGGAGTCAAATTCATAAGGACAGAAAGGAGAGCGGTGGCTGCCAGGGTTTAGGCGGGGAAATGGGGACTTGCTGTTTAATGGGTGTAGAGTTTCAGCTTTGCAAGATGAAAATGTTCTGGAGATTGGTTGCACAAAAATGTGAGTGTTTAACTTAATGCTGCTGAACTGTACACTTAAAAATTGTTAAGATGGTAAATTTTACGTGTATTTTACCACAGTCAAAATTTGAATAAATATATATACATATATATATATATATCCCTTCTTCATTTCACTTCCCCCCTCACCTACCACTCTCTCTCTCTCTTCCTCTTTTCAAACTTTTCTAAAGAGGTAACTGTGTCCCCCTTTTCCATTTCAACTCTCATGCCCTCCCTCAGAACATTTCAGCCCAGCTTCTGCCCCATTCCACAACCAGCCCCGCCCTCACCACGGTCGTATTGCTGGATACACGAAATACGTGTTAGTCTTGACTTGACTTGATCTCTCAGCAGCATTGGACGCTATTGACCTCTTTACAACACTTTTTACGTTGAATTTTTACATTTTCCAGTGCCCTCTGAGTCTTCCTTTACACTATATATGGCTTAAGTGCTGCTCTTCCTCCAAGTTCTTTCAAAAGATTTCTACACTTCACGCTGGGTATCATTTCTCTGAGCTCAGCTACACTCAGTGGCTTCGATTATAAACTATGTAATTGCAAAATCTTTATCTCGAATTCAACATAGCCAGTTGCTGCTTGGACATCACCACTTGTAAATCCCACAAAACTTGAGGCTCAGTGTGTCCAAGGCTTCCTCATCATCCTCCCCAGACTGCTCCCTCCTGGGAATGGGATCGTCCCTTTTGTATCTTGTACTTAAGGCAACAAATACTTTTGAAAATCTACCACGCTGGGAAAAATACCCTCCAATAAAGAGCCACAGAACCTTTTCATAAAGAAACCATGTTGCAGATTCACAATAGAGCATCAAGCAATGTCTGTCTGGTGTTTTACCAGCCTCTTGAACTTGAGAAAGTTATTTATCCTTTCTGATCTTCATTTTTTTTCAACTGTAAAGTGAGAATAATTACTCCACAGGTTGTAAAGACTAAGTAAAGAGATGCATTTAAAGCTTAATACAGAACCTAGCACAGAGCAAGCACTCAACAAATGTTACTTTTTCAAAAACCACCCTATTACCTAGTACTCACCTTAGCTTTGCCTTTCTCAGGTCCGGTAGCTTGCCTTGCCCTAGTCACAATCTCTTATTTTGCAAATCAGAATGAACTTACCTTTATCAGCAAAGGATTCTGAAGGACTGAACGAAGTAGCTGTACACATCAGCCAGGGTGATGGGCAGTCAGTGCACACACCAGTATGGGGAAACAGGTGTAGAAGCCAGTGTCTATTCTGACTGGTCAGTGCCCAGCCAGCTCTCTTCTGACTGCCTGATTGCCTCCATACTTGCTGATAAATATTTTGAATATCACCTCTGGTCTTATCCTCTGTAAAGAATTCTCAACCACTTTGATGAAAATATTAAGTTTTTTCTCTTCTGCGCCCTCTTACCGGTATATTTACACTGCACTCACCTTTTGGTTCTTTATGTTTCTGTCTTCCTCTGACTTTGGAGTTCATGGAGGCAAAGTCTGTACGTTATGCGTGTTTGGGTATCAGAACCTAGTCCAAATTCTGTTATGCGTAGTTATAGTTTAATAAATTCTTGTTAAATAAACACATGGGAAAAAGTGTGGTTCTTGCTATAAAGCATAAGATAAATAACATTCAAATCTCCTTTGTGGAAATTCAAATATATTTAGTTAATTTCTGGCTTTAATTTAGGGCAAATACCTTCTTTTAAACAAATGGTCTGATTGATCCTTAATATTGATGTTTTGACAAATTATGCCTAATCATTTTTGTCTTTTTAATTTTTTAATGTTTTTAGATTATTTCTGTTGATAGAATTTTGAATCAATAATCAGGAGATTCCATTTCTTCCCCAGTATTTCGTTATGTCTAAAAATTGAGTATTTCTTACAGGCCTTTGTGTTGCCACCCTGGGTATTGCAGTACTGATACGAATTTTGACTACATTTCTGATGGTGTGTTTTGCTGGTTTTAACATAAAGGAAAAGATATTTATTTCATTTGCATGGCTTCCAAAGGCCACAGTCCAGGTAATGATGGATCTTAACTCCTATTTCAATATGATCCCTTAAAATTTTGAATAAGAGGGCTTGTCCAAATTTGGTGAACAAAAGTAACTAAAGTTTGATTTATGAAAAGAATTTTTACTAATCTACTCTAAAAGTTTTATTTTTGGTATGCTGATTCCTTTAATATGATGGCTCATTTAAATTTCTTTAGATCTCCAGGGTACAACTGAAAATCCAATAAATCCCTATGTTACTAGAAAGCAGTAGTAGAGGGAGGGAAGAGTTTGAATTTTCATCAGTCAGAGCTCTCTGAATCACCTAGAGATTTTTCGTTTTGATGTCTTCTAAGAAGAGAGTGAAACAGAAATAGCGCGGCCCATGTTAGTGTTTGGAAATACTTCACTGTCAATATGATTGATGATCAGTTATGCTCAACCTCGGTCTTTATATATAATGGAGAAAGATTTATTGAGAAACAACTCAGAAAATGCTTTATTGATTTCCTAGATTATTAGTTAATATTAAATTTTTCAAACTAGCTGTACTTCCTGTCAGTTGTCTCAATCACATGACCCAAAATTTGTGCACTCTAACAAGGCACTAACAGGTGCTTGAAATTATTGACCATGCATTTGGTAGAATACCTATAATTGCTAATTAAATTAGAACTGTATAGATTATCATTTGTTGCAAATAGCCCTGATTGTATTGTATATTTTCAGACTAATTATAGCAAACAAGATCTAACTGTTGCATCCTTGATTATTTTGCAATTATTTAAATATGTAAATTTCTATTTCATGAGATGAAAATCAGATATTTTTAATTTAGGAAACTTTGAGGGTTGTGTATGCTCTGTAACTATATGCCAGATTTGGTGTGGCTATAGGTTTGGGCATTATCCCAGAGAAGTTTTTTTTTCATCAGACTTTGAAAGATGTCTGGGACATAATGGCTAAGAATACTGTGAGGTTTATATGGTACAATAAGTGGAATAGTTTCTCCCTCAGTGTCTCCAGCTTCTACACTACTTCTGGTAACTTTATTAGGTAACTATCAAAATAATTACTCTAGTAGCTTTGGTTTGAAAGATTTGTTTCTAAAGGTTAAAATTTGAAAGACAGCACTTTCCTGCTGTCAAAGCAAATTTATAATAAGGAGAAATTATCTTGGATGTGGTGAATAATGTATGTACTGTGAAGCAAGTATTGTATGGAATTTTCTTTTTTCTTCTTTTGCCACTGCCTAAGAAACAAGACTTTCTTGTATGCTTTTTTCCATATTAGTGTTCTTCAAACTTTTTGGTCCATGACCTGCTGTAAGAAATATATTTTAAATCACAATATATTTTAAATCAGCATACCTACAAACCTCAAAACATACACACACAACGGAGAACTGAAAGAGAAATATACATTGTAATGAGTGCAGTTCTTGCCAAGAATTCTTGAAATGTTGAATTAGTTATGGTACAAGGAACCTGAAATAACAAAGAGCCCTCACATACAGGGACTAAGTGAGATAGATTTTTCCTTCTCTCCCACCAGCAGTCCAGCATGGACACTCCAGAGCTGGCAGGGTGACACTGTCCTCAGCATGTGCCTTCCATCAGTTCACCATTTCTCATCAGGGGGAAGGGGAAAAAGAATGATGTGCAAGTGTCCATTTCTCTTCAGGGAACAATCCAAAAGTAGCATTTATCACTTCTGCTCACCTCTCAGTGGCCAGAACTTAGATATATAGCTTCATCTAGTTGCAAAGAAGGATGAAAAAAAGTCTTGGTTTGGACAGCAATGTGACCAGCTAACACTCAGGAGTTCTAGTTTAGAAGGGAAAAGGGGCATTCAGATATTTGTGGGCAATTAGTAGTCTCTGCCATTGTGTCTCATCCACACCAGCATTCTCTCTTCTGATTCATTGTCCTAGAGGACAACATTGTTGTGTTTTGTGGAATAAGGGAATAACCAGATTGATTAATATATTATTTTCCCAAGTGCACTAATATGGCATTTTGCCTCTAAAAGAAAATGAAGGTTTTCATAATACTTCCCAGTAGACAAATTTTAAATAAAACATTTCACCAAGACCTAAGGCAAAGAGTTCACCAAATACCTAATAAGATTACCTTCAAGTTTTGACAGTGCCTACCACTTTCAGGTTTCTTTATGTTTAACAATTAGTTTAGCTCTATAGCAATACATATTCTTATGTTTTTTCATTTAAAACTTTGCCATCTTCCAGTAAGTATCACTAAACTTTTTTTAAAAGATTGGTATCTGAGCTAACATCTGCTGCCAATCTTCTTTTTTCTTCTTCTTCTTCTCCCCAAAGCCCCTCAGTACACAGTTGTGCATTCTAGTTGTGAGTGCCTCTGGTTGCGCTATGTGGGACGCCGCCTCAGCATGGCCTGATGAGCGGTACCATGTCCACCCCCAAACTAGCAAAACTCTCAGCCGCTGAAGTGGAATATGCAAACTTAACCACTCGGCCACAGGGCTCACTGCACTTTTTCATCTTGTTCTTTTTTAATTCCAGATTCCTGAAGATAAAAGAGTGAGATGACCAGTGACTTTCTTTACTCATAAGGAATTTAGTATACAGAATCGTCTTATAGTCAATTATATCATGAGGCTGTATTTACCTTGTGTTTTGAAATATATTTGCCTGATATTTTTGTAACCCTGCCTTCTGCAACTAAGTACATATGAATCACCATCCCTTCCCCATGCCAGGGCAGGAGAATTTTCAGAATACCAAAACCAATTGCAGTACACTTTGAAAGAAAGAACTTTCTTAGTTGAACAAAAGAACAAGCAGTTTGTTTTTGCAAATGATAAAATAATTCACCTTTTTTCTATGTGCCTGTCTTATATGCCTGTGTCCAACTTTACCATTAAACTTTTACAGGCTGCAATAGGATCCGTGGCCTTGGACACAGCAAGGTCACATGGAGAGAAACAATTAGAAGAATATGGAATGGATGTGTTGACAGTGGCATTTTTGTCCATCCTCATCACAGCCCCAATTGGAAGTCTCCTCATTGGTTTGCTGGGCCCCAGGCTTCTCCAGAAAGCTGCACATCAAAATAATGATGGAGAAGTTCGAGGAGAGCCCTCTGAAGAAGTTTAGAGGTGAAAAGAGAGAATGCTAAATATATGATTAGAAAGCTGTACCAGAGGCTGCTTTTATCAAGATAGATATTGAAATATATAATATTTAAGCTTAAAATGTAACAGAACTTAAAGTGTGGTTATTTCTTTAAACAGCATTTTCAGCCATTACCCTTTCCATGTAGGTGGTAATGTTCTACATTTCTAGCCTGATTTCTCTATCTTCTTCTTTTTGCTTCAAACACTCCATCATTATCTTAATCTGTGTGGGGAGAAATACTCTTTAATGTACTACCACGATATCAGATTAACAGGGGAAAGACCGAGTTCGGTGTGGCGTTCTGCTGGCCAACAGCTCGCTCTGAGTGACTGTTGCCGCCACAGTTTTATGATGCGTGGCCACCTAGCCTCTCATGCCTTGAGTTGTTTTTGGATCCTCTTTTCTTTTTAAATACATTGTAATCTCTCATCAGTTTCTCCCCTCGCTTTCCCTGTTAATCTGCCTCTTCTCCATTTCTGCCCCTCTTACTACCTTTCTGTGAAGTATTGTAACTGATTGGCCCCACCAAAATTTTTATGTACACAAAGTATCTTCATTGGCTCTTCCTCTTGCACCTATTTGGATGACAAAAGCCCTCATTCAACTTCCTGCCTGGCTCCACAGAGTCCCCCACTTCAGTGGCCCCTCTGAGTTTGCCTCCCGCTAAGACGTGCCCTGGTCTAGCCCTTTCTTAGTTGTTTCTTGTGACCCACGTCTTCAGGCTCTTCCTGTTCTCTAGGTGACAGAGAGCCAATTTTCAAATCTATGCCACTCTCAAGAATATCATATTAATCAGGGTAAGTTAAGCTGCTATAATGAAGAAACAAGAAATACAGTACTTAAAAGAAAATGGAAATTTATTTACCTCTCATGAAACTGGCTGCCTGGTCGATGCTGACAGGGTTACTCTGCTCATGAGGTCTACTGAGATTTGTGTCCTTTTTTTTTTCGGAGGAAGATTAGCTAACATCTGCTGCCAATCCTACTCTTTTTGCTGAGGAAGGCTGGCCCTGAGCTAACATCTGTGCCCATCTTCCTCTACTTTATATGTGGGACGCCTGCCACAGCATGGCTTGCCAAGTGGTGCCATGTCCGCACCCAGGATCCGAACCAGCGAACCCTGGGGCCGCCAAAGTGGAATGTGCGAACTTAACCGCTGCGTCACCAGGCCAGCCCCGATTTGTGTCCTTCTGTCTTGATGTTCCGCCACGCCCTAGCTTAGGACACAGGTTGGAAGTAGATCTCTCCCATGTCTCCTTTCTAGCCTTCAGGAAGAAGGAAAAAAGAAAGTCCAAGGCAAGCAATTTATTTTTAAGAAAGTTGTGAGGAAGTTAGACACATCTCTTCTCTTACCTTCTATTGGTGATAACCACACCCAGCTATGAGGAAGCTGAGAAGTGTCTGTCAATAAACATTCACATTCCTATGAAGATGGAAAGATCAGATTTGGGAGTCAGAGGTACCATTGTATTGGGTGTTACCATCACTTAGTAGCATGTTCTTGCATGTTAACAAGGGCTTTCTAAAGATAGTACCTTTGACCAAAAAACTGACTTCTGTGGCAGGAATTTCAGACGTTGTGACATGACAACAGAGATGATATTAGAAGAAAGGCTTATCTGCATAGGTCATATTTTATCCCACTTATTCAACAGACCATCTTGGCTTTTGTGTATCACCCGTAAGTTTCTCTTTAGTCTAGGTCAACTCCTGCCTAGTTGCTAGAATAATCATGTTTAAATACAGTTTACACCTTTTATCATGCTGTATACCTGAAGCGTTTATTACTTATCACTTCCCATCTAAACTCTTTAATCTAGAATTTGAAGTTGAAGCTAATCTTGAAGGAGATATTAAATACGTATTAAATGAATGAATTAGAATCTTCTGATCCCACCAAGCTGATCTGCATATAGCCTGTCCACTCCTCTCGTCATTAGACTACCATTCCAGCCACTGCCACCATGACTTTCACCCCTGTCCAAAACTAGCTTAATTCTTATTAAGCTAACACAATATGAAGCCTTAACAGGCTTAATTTTTATGTCAGCCTGACACTGGTTACTCCATGGTAATATATTCCCTTAGTGTTTGTGCTGTCAGTTTGGACTGGGTTAATTCATGCCAAAGTTCAGACAGATGTTTCAAACTGCACTTCGTTGGTTAGGTGCCCCTTGGTGGTACCATAAACCGAATGCTCGTCTGGTCCTCCACTTTCACAGACTCTGAAACTAGATCCATTCAACAAATACTTACTAAAGGGCTTTGGTGACCCAGGCACATTATTAAGACTAATATTGTTCGTGTCCTTAAGGATCTGACAGTCTGATAGAAGAGAGAGACAATTAAACAAGAGATTGAAGAATGGTGTGATAAGTGCTGTGAGGCAAGAAGTACAGGAGTGCTAGGGAGCTCGCAGCAGGAGCCCCCAGCTAATCCAGGGGGTGGCCTCGGCTGGGACATGGGGGACGATGAGGACCTGGACAGCAAAGGGCACGTGAGACCGAAGGGCGCAGCAGTTAGCGCTCGTTCCCACCTTCACCAGTAGTTTAAGTACCAGGCTTTGAATACTTACTAACTTATACAAAGTACAGTTAGTATAAGTAAATGAGAATGTTATTATAAATATCCAAGTCCCCAAAGAAGTATCAGAAATGGAACTTCAGTGTGAAGAAATAGTTGAAGAGCCCACTAAGCCCCTGCCGATAGCGTGTTCCATTTTGCACAGCAGGCAGCAAGCTCTTTCCTCCCTCTCCTCGGTGGATGGCCACTGTCTAAATCTCTGTGACTCTGTCCAGTACTGGCCTCTGCAGGGCTCACC
Source organism: Equus asinus (assembly GCF_041296235.1). NCBI lineage: Eukaryota > Metazoa > Chordata > Mammalia > Perissodactyla > Equidae > Equus > Equus asinus. The sequence continues at coordinate 174,442 of NW_027225344.1, read as the reverse complement.
GTGTGAAGTCTCAGGTTCATCACCACATCCTAAGTCACAGCTCTTGACTTGGTTGGTGAACTCAGAGTTAACTTGATACAGAGTGTTGACTCCCACCAAGCTAATTTACTCCACCCCAACCACAGATAGAAAGGGTTACTTTAACCTCTGGGTGCCTGAAAGAAGGCTGTATGTACCCTACACACACTTCTGTCAGAGGACTTAGAACCTTTTTTCAGTTTTTTTTTTTTTTTTACAGGTTTGTCTCCTATTAAATCAGCCCCTTAGGGGTGGGAGCCTTGCCTTGGTCATCTTTGAATCCTCAGCACTTTGCACAGGGCATGGAACACAGTAGGCATTTAATAAATGTTTGTTGACCAAATCAGGAGATCCTCTTCCAGTATCAGAAAACTCCTTGCCACTTAAGAGTTCAGATCTTAGACTGCTTCATCTGTCTCAGTCAGCGCGGGCTACTACAGCAAAACACCATAGACGGAGGGGCTTAAACAGCAGACGTTGACTTTCTCACAGTTCTAGACACTTGAAGTCCAACAGGAGGGTGCCAGCACGATTAAGCTCTGATGAGGGCTCTCTTCCTGGCTTGCCGATAGCCTCCTCTCCCTGTGTCCTCACATGGTGGGGAAATAGAGGGGTTTGGGGCAGAGTGTGCAGCCTCTCTGGTCTCTTCTTATAAGACACTAATCCCATCATGAGAGCCCCACCCTCAAGACTCGTCTAAACCTAGTCACCTCCCAAAGGCCCTACCTCTAAATACCATCACACTGGAGGTTAGAATTTGCTGCGACACAATTCAGTCCACAGCAGGGGTGTCAGAGTTCCAAGGATGGTGCTAGATAAACAGAATAAATTCTTGTTCTTCAGTGCCCTTTTCTCCTAGGGCTGGTGTCATCCATCTTCCCTCTGAGAAGCTCTTTTTTTTTTTAAGCAGACTAAGTTTCAGCTCTTTAAGTATTAACTCCAAATAACCCTGATGAGATTTGAGTGTCCTCAAAATTTCCTCAGCCATAGATTTGCAAATGATCTCATCCATTACATTCTTTAAAAATAATATTATTTTTTTCTGATTACAAAATAATATATTTCCATTGCAGAAAATTTAGAACACAGAAAAGTGCAAAGAAGAAAACTGAAACTACTCTTAATGTAAACACCCATTTTATGATTCTTTTAAATTTTGCTCTTACAGTTTTGGGAGGTGTCTTATTTTCAGAAAGATATATCATCCACTGAATTAGTTGGGTGAAAGGTAACATAAATACTTTATATTTGAGTTCCGTGAAGATATATAGATTGAAGAATTTTTGTTGTCTATAATGAATGCTAAGCTTTCCAAAAAAATCATTTATTCACCTGGTAATATTCAAATATTCACTTTGCAATGAATAAAACAGACAAATCCCTGCCTTCATGGAGCTTATGTTTTAAAATCCATTCATTCACTCACTCGAAATATTCTCATAACATGCCTACTATGTGCCAGGCATTATGGTTGCTGGGGAATACAGTGATGAACATGATAGTCAAGGGCTCTGTTTGGTGGAACTTGTATTCTAGTTGGGAGATTGACCCTGTGGGGAATACAAATATGAATGAGACATGATACTTGCCTCCAAGAACCTTACAAGAAAATAAAATATGTACAAATAGCTGTAATCCAAAGGAAGGATTCAGAGTCTGAGTGAGGGGAACTTCTTAAAGGAGATGACACTTGAATTGGACCTTCAAGGGTGGCTATGGTTTGCATTGGTGGGTTAATATTAGGGAGTAAGGTGAAGAAAGGATTAAGTAGGTGGAGGGCCAGTATATTAGCAAAGTTTAAAAACAGTAAAGCTTAGGATATAGTAAATGATTGACACTTAAGGTTGATAGAATTAGTGAGAGGTAAGACTGGAAGAGAAGATTGGCACTTAATTCATACCAAATATATCATTAGCCAAATTTCTATTTTTATTGAAGTGCTTTCAGAAGTACAGAACCATTTATATAGAAGATATTTTAAAAACTATTTTTGGGGCCGGCCCCGTGGCTGAGTGGTTAAGTTTGCGTGCTCTGCTGCGGTGGCCCAGGGTTTCGCTGGTTTGGATCCTGGGCGCAGACATGGCACTGCTCGTCAGGCCACATTGAGGCGGCGTCTCAAACTCCACAACTAGAAGGACCTGCAACTAAGATATACACCTATGTACCAGGGGGGATTTGGGGAGATAAAGCAGGGGAAAAAAAAAAAAAAGATCGGCAACAGTTGTTAGCTCAGGTGCCAATCTTTAAAAAAAAAAACTATTTTCATCATATTAAATTTATTGAAAACTGCTGTCATGAATAAGGTTCTCCTTGTTCCTCAGAAGTTTTTTGCTTTCAGTGGCATTGATGCTAATATAAACAATTTAATTATTTTTAAGTTGCTGTTAATTTTTTACGAGAAAAAATATCAGATGTTTCTTTAGATGTTGTTTAATCCATTATTAGATGTTCATCACATTGTCCTTAAATAAATGAAGGACATTATTTTTTAAACATTTCTGAACGTATTTCTATATGAATAATTTCTGTAGTTCTCCGTAGCAGGTGGGAATTGCTTCATGCCATTTTGGGAGCAAGTAACATCACAAGTGTTAGTTGACTAACTCAAATCTGGCCTGAGCCCTCTGACCTGGTGAGAATTCCAAAACGCCATTTGTTGATGTGCCCTTCTCTTCTTTAGATGGACCCGGAAGCACTTCACCTCCAGCAGTCCACTGCATCTGAGGCACAGAGCCGTGCCCTGGAGGTCATCGGACTTCTCTCAAAGGTCCTTCCTCCCAGTATCCTTGGGGATCTACCTGCTTTCCCTTTCCCTACCATGAGAACAAAGCGTTTAACCCTATAAGCACAAAAGACTTTGTCTACTCTTCTAAAACAAGGAGGAAAATAACTTTCCATCTTTGCTGAGATGTCTACACCATGCTGAAGGTGGGAGGGGGTTACAATGAAAAGAGAATTTCTCATTGTCACCCAAGAAAGAGTTGTAATCTGAATCAGATCTTAAGTGATAAATAGGAAAAGGAGAAAGAGAACACTGCCGATAGACAAACTAGAAAAAACACAGAGGCAAAAAGGAGTACTGTCTGCAGGAGGAAAAGTTCGGATTATCACAAGAAAAATTAGATACAAAAGAGCAGTTTGTCCTTCTAAGAAGTTTGGATATTCTCCCATAATAGTTGTTTTTGTCTATATTTTAGGAAGCTTGGAGATTCCATTAGAGGAACCTTATAGACAACCTTTGGGATTGAGAAATCAAGGCTTCTGGGCCCACCTTCAACCAGAGCAGTTCTGCTTTCATTTGTTTCCTATGAAGGTTATTTTGTGAGGGGGAAAAGCCAAAGGTTCTATACTGATAACAGGATATTGTGTTTACTTTGTACCAAGCCCTATTCCAGACACTTGCCAGGTATCAATTCATTTATTCTCACCACCACATCCTTTACAGTGAGAAAACCGAAGCTCAAAGAGATCATGTAATTGCCGGTGGTCCCATAGCTAAAAAGTGGCAGCGCTGAACTTTGAACCCTGACGGTCATGACCCCACAGACTATGCCCTTTTACGATTGCACTATACTTAAGCTGATTTAAGGGGAAATACGATCTGAGTTTTGATAAATTACTTCTGGCACGTGCAGCCCCTGGCGCTGTTTTTTGGCTAACGGGCTCTGTGACGTCAACTCTGTCCCTGGACTTGTATAACCCAGTAGGTCAATAGTCAGAAAAGACTGAAAACACATCAGGCGGTCCCAGGTGATCCTGGAACCCACGCCTCCGCAGGCCGAGGTGGCCGCCAAGCCACTGGAAGGCGCCGCCGCCGCCAGCCCCGCCCCGCCCCCACCGGCCTGCACCCTCAGGCCCCGCCCCCGACCCCCGACCCCCGACCCCTGCCCCCTGCCCCCTGCCCCGCAGGCCGGCCCGCCCGCTCAGGCCCCGCCCCCGCCCCGCCGCCGCCACCCGCCCCGCCCCGCCCCGCCGCCCCCGCCGCGCCCGCGGCCTTCAGCCTGGCCCCGTGACCCTCGCAGAGGTCCGCTCCTGGCGGCTTCTGCCAGAGCGGCGCGCGGTCTCCGCGGCGGTTGCTGGGTGCCAGGGCCGCTCCTGGGGCGGCGGGGGATGCTAAAGGAATTGTAGGTAGGGTCCATTTTTCTCGACACTGCCCCTTTCCAGGCCCCGGGGCACCAGCGCCTCGTCCCCCGCGCTGGTCCCTTCCGGCGGCCGCGGGAACGCCGCTCCCCCTCCATTCGAGGGAGCGCCCGTCTTCTCCCCACGACGCGGGGCACAGCCGCGGACCCCTCCTCTCCCCCGACTCGGTCCTTCACGCCCTCGCGTCCCTCGCATCGCTGCTCCTGTTCGCTGCCTCCTCTCTCTCGTCTTACAGGTACTCACAAGTAAGAAAAAAGCGGGTCTGTCAGTCCAGACCGCACAATCCATTTTATTCAGCGCAGCCTGTTGTACAAATAGTGAATACCTGCACAGGAGCCTTCACGCGCGCCTGTGACTGGAGACGTGGCCCAGGATTGGCTGCTGATGCAGGGAGAGCGCTCCTCCGTGCTCCTTCACCCTGCCCCGCTCCCGGTGTTGGCTTTCTCACAGTGGACCGCGCTGTAGCTCAGTGCGTTTAGAGGATGGGACAGCTGTTGCACATGCACCGTGTGTCAGGCGCATCATTTAGGAGGCCGCCCAAGAGCTCTGCAGGCCCACGCCAGGCCCCTGACGCCCTCCAAGTGTGCCCTGTAGTCTGTGACAGATCAGACGCAGTGATGGAGAGGGCGATTGGCCCGGTGGCACTGAGGGAGGCCACACCCTACTCCCTGGTTTTTCGCAGGGAGGTAAATAGAACTGTTATTTGTGCAATACAAATGCAGAAAATTAACAGATTACTATCACATCTAAAACATTAATGCGCCAAACGTCTTAGTCGTTTGGCACATTATGAAAACCTATGAAATGCTATTCATATTTGTTACTTTCTATGAGTACCAGAATTTATACTTGTGTTTCTGTCAGTTGATTCTCTCTTGTCATAAGCTCCTGCCCATTACCAGACAAAAAGAAAGAGGCAGGTGCAGGGATAGTAATATATAAGGTAACATTTTGATAGCAGTCCTCTTTTTGTGCATAATTTTCATACTCATCCTGTTTATACACTCTGTGAGATAGAGTTAGTTAACAAAACTCCATTTTACTGAAGAGGGAACTACATAATGACATTGAACAGGACCTGGAACATAGTAAAATATGCATTCAGTATATATTTGTTGAAGAGATAAATGGATAAGATTCTCAAGGAGCCATGCCTTATTCACCTTTGTAATCCCGACACCCAGAGCTAAGTCTAGCAATAGTAGCCCCACAAATATGAGTCAGAGAAGTTGAGTGACTTGCTCAGAGATGGGCATATGTCACATCTTTTTAAGGAATCTACTGCTTTGCCAAGCGTTGTGAATACAACGGTAAGGAAGACTGGTAAGATTCCTGTTCTCATGGAGGTTAAATTCTGGTGAACAAAGATAGAAAATAAACAGGTAATATATGAACAAGGAAGTGTTGATAATGGTGAGTGCAGTGAAGAAGTAAAACCGTGTGAAGTGAGAAAGACTAGGGGAGGGGTTACTTTAGATTGATTGGTTAGGGAAGGCCTCTCTGAGGAGCTGACATTTGTGCTGGCCTCAGTGATATAAAAAAGCCAGCCACAGGGGCTGGCCCCGTGGCCGAGTGGTTAAGTTCGCGCACTCCGCAGCAGGCGGCCCAGTGTTTCGTTAGTTCGAATCCTGGGCGTGGACATGGCACTGCTCATCAGACCACGCTGAGGCAGCGTCCCACATGCCACAACTAGAAGAACCCACAACGAAGAATACACAACTATGTACCGGGGGGCTTTGGGGAGAAAAAGGAAAAAATTAAAAAATCTTTAAAAAAAGCCAGCCACAGAAATATTTGGGGCCAGAGGATTTCAGGTAAAGGGAACTTCAATTGCAAAAGCCGTAAGGTATGAAAGAGCTTGACTCTTTCAAGGAACATCATAAAGACCGCTGTAGCTGGAATGTAGAGACAGCGGTACAGGATAAGCATGAAGAGATAGGGAGGGGCGAAATCAGGTAGTGCTCTGAATCAGCCATGGCAATATACCCATGGTATACATTTGGAATGTATGTAAAGTGTGATGAGAAACTAGTACAGAGTGTTTCGGAAGGGAGTAATCTGATTACTTTATGAAAAGGTTTGTTCCACCTGTCATGTGAATGGGTGATAGGGATGGGGAGCAGATTAGTAGCAGAAGACACTTGCAGTAATCCAGGAGGGAAGGAAGGACAGTAGCTTGGGCTAAAGTGGTAGGAAGTAGATGGCTGTGAGATAGATTTGGAGGCAGAGCCTACAGACTTGATGATGTTTTAAATATAGAGGTGAGAAAAAAAAGGGGAGCTCCTGATTTTCATCTTGAGCTTGAGTGGATGGTTGTGCCCTTTACCAAATGGAAAAGACTAGGGAAGAAATAGTGTGTGTGTGTGTGTGTGGGGGGGGGTATATTCTTGTTTTGCTCACCTTAAGTTTGATGTGCTTATTAGAAATCTAAAGTAATTTGGGAGTCGAGTTCTGTGTAAGGGACGAAAGATAAAAGTTGAGAGTCATCAGCATGTAGGAAAAACTACCTAGAGAAAGTGTGTTTGTAGAGTATTCCAATGATCAGAGGTAACGCCGAGGAAAAGAAGCAACCAAAGGAGATGGAGAAGGAGTATCTGGTGAAGAAAACCTGAAGAGTATGATGACTTAAAAGCCAAGACAACAAAGCATGGCCAATGGTATTGAAACATGCTGAAGAGTCACGTAAATAAAGAGATCTGACCATTGGATTTTGGCAACATATGGTGATGTGCTCTGACAAGCACAATGAAGACGAAACGTGACGTGAAGAAATGGACATAGCACAGACTTCTCAAGATACTTTACTATGAAGAGTTGAGAAACGAAGGTAACAGAGGAATATGTGGGGTCAAATTAGGGTCTTAAAGATGGGGATAAAAAGGCTGATGGGAACGATCCAGTAGAGAGGGGGAAAAATTATAGTATAACAGAGAATGTGTATATTAGAGGAGTAAAGTCTTTGAGGAAACAAGAAGGAATAGGATCCAAAGAACTTGTATGAAGTATTGGCTTAGAAATATGAACATAAAATTTACAGTAATAGGAAGAAAGGTAATGAGTATAAGTAGAGATGCAGGTGGATGGGTAGATTCAGTGATTAGAAGGTGAGAGAGTTTCTGCCTGATATTGATTCACTTTTTCTCAATGAATTATGAGCATGATCAGTAAGAGGAGACTAGGGATGTTTGGGTAGGCAGTTTAAGGGGCAAAGGGAAAGTAGAAAATAATCATTGGGAGGACAGAAGGCAATCATACTTGTCTTAGTCTGGGACGCTGTTATAAAAATACCATAGGCTTATAAAACAACAGAAATTTAAGAATTTTTTTTTCTCTAAGTATACTTTTTTGGTGAGGAAGATTGGTCCTGAGCTAACATCTGTTGCCAGTCTTCCTCCTTTTATCTTTTTTCCTCCCCACAGCCCCAGGACATAGTTGTATATGCTAGTCGTAGGTCATTCTAGTTCTTCTATGTGGGATGCTGCCACAGCACGGCCTGATCATAGGTCCACACCCCGGATCCAAACTGGCAAACCCCAGGCCACTGAAGTGGAGCACACGAACCGAACCACTCAACCCTGGGGCTGGCCCCTAAACAACAGAAATTTATTTCTCACAGTTCTAAAGGCTAGGAAGTCCAAGATCAAGGTGCCAGCCTATTTGCTGTCTGCTGAGGGCCCAATTCCTGGTCCATGGATGGCCAAAAGGGGCAAGGGAGCTCTCAGGGTCTCTTTTAATAAGAGCCTTAATCCCATTCGTGAGGGCTCTGCCCTCATCACATAATCACCTCCCAAAGGCCCCACCTTCTAACACCATCACGTTGGGGGTTAGGATTTCAGCCTAAGGATTTTGAGAAGACACAAACATTCAGTATATAGTAATACTAGAGGAGCATGGTAGCATCGCTGGGCTCGATGGAGTGGCCATTTGATATTTGTGGCCTTCTGAGTGTGTGGCTGAGATAGGATGGAAAAAAAGATGATAGGAGCCAAGGAGATCAGGAGCTGAAAGACCAGAGTGTGGGGTGGGTAGACTGCCTGGGGATTACTGGTTAGGTTCGTAGCTAAACTAGTTCTTGAACCCAATCTCCTGACTTTGCAGCTCAGTGGGTTACCATTTTACTGAGAAGTGATTCAGATCATTACTCTTTTGTGCCACTTACCCTTCTAGTTAATATAAAAATAAAAAAGTAATTGTGGCCTGATTTTTTTTGGTCCATATATCCAAATTCTAGACTTCATAGGCTGGTGCTTCTGTCTCTCTTGTCCCTTTAATATTTACTTGTTAAATTTTTTGGCTTGGTTTTCCTGGTGTTGTGGGGTGTTTTTTTTTTAACCATTTCCATCAATATGTGTTTATTAAAGTACAGAAGCCTACCTCTTAAATGATAAAGGGAAGGTGAAGGATGAGATTTGGAAATCTCGTTGCCTGTAGAGCTGGGATGACCAGTGACAGGGAGGCCTGATCTGTGTTCACTCTAATAACAATCGTAATAATGGCATTTGGATAGCCCTTTACATTTTGTGCTATGCTTTTATTTTCTCATATCTCATTTGACTTTGTAACTAACTTTTTCAGATGAGGAAACTGAGGCTCAGAGGGGTTAAGGCTCTTGGCCATGGGCACAGCCTAGTAAGCGGCAGCATTATTACACTGTTCTGATACTGAGGCTCACGTTTTTCACTGCAGAAGTTTGCCTAAGTGTTTACACTCCATTATATCCAAAGTGATATCAAAGAAAAACTCTGCTAGGTAGAAAGTAATGGCTGGGTGCAGTCCTCTTACAATGCAAAAATTGTTTGTATATGTTTAAAATCCAACAGTTAATGAGATTAGATATTTATCTACCATCCACTGTGTTAGGTAATTCAAAGAACTCGGAAATGATTATGAAATTTAAACTGGTAGGGAAATAGATGGAAATGCAAGTCATTAAGAGACATTTCTTGGACCGTCTCCCACATACCTTATGTGCTTACACAATACCCTGAATTGACTAAATTCTATATGCAGAGGAGAATGCAGTACCAGTGACATAGCGGACTCTCAGTGAATATTTGTCAAATAAAAGAATGATAATAGTTAAACAAGCAATTACAGTAGTAAGGTGGATGCTGTGAGAAGGGGTAGATGCTATGATAAGGATGCATCCTGGGGGCCGGCCAGGTGGCATAATGCTTAAGTTTGCACACTCCCCTTCGGTGGCCTGGGGTTCACAAGTTCGGATCCCAGGCATGGACCTATACACTGCTCATCAAACCATGGTGTGGCAGCATCCCAGATACAAAATACAGGAAGACTGGCACAGATGTTAGCTCAGTGGCAATCTTCTTCAAGCAAAAAGAGGAAGATTGGCAACAGATATTGGCTCAGGGCCAATCTTCCTCACCCCCCCCAAAAAAAAAAAAAAGAATGCAAAGTGAAGAGAGCTTCCACAAGAAGGACTTCTTACACTGACATAGAGTTTGCTGAGCAAAAAGCAGGGGTGTGGGGTTAGAAGGCAGCATACAGAATGTAAAGTCTCAGAGATGTGATGCATGGCAAGTTTGAAGAACTGAAATTTCATATGCCTGAAGTTTAGAATGTCAAGTGAAGAATGAAGAGATAGGCAGGGACAAGGTTAGCCCTTATTACAGAGGGCTCTGTAAGCTATGTTTAAGGAATTTGGACATTTTTCTTCTATGGGAAGCCATTGATGAATATTAAGCAGGAAGTTCTCATAATTGCCCTACATTTTAGAAGATTACTCTGGATTGTGGAAATTCCACTGGGGAGGACCAAGACTGGAGGCCCTTATGGTGTTTTGGGGGAAAGGTGCTTATGGCCTGGACTGAAATAACGGCAATTTATATGGAGAGAGATGGACAAAGTTTTTAAATATTTAGGAGCCTGATTTAACATGATCGAGTAACTCAGTGGATGTCAGCAAGGAGGGGTAGTCCATAGAAGGAATGACTCCTCGGTTTCTAGTTTGAGCAACTAGGTAGATGGTGGCTCCAATCTCTAAGACAGGAAATTCTCTGAAGAAGGAATAGGTTTGGTGGGGAAAGGTCTTGAATTCAGTTGTGCGTATGTTGAGCTTAAGATACTTGTAAAGACAATCAGGTAGAGATATCCAATGAATAGTTAAATATGCTAGTCAGAATCTCAAGAGAGCTTCTCTAGGCCAGGCTCATTAGCATACTGGTCACCATTAGAGCCACAGGAGTGAAATACATTGCTTAAGAAATGTATGGAGAGCAAGAAGAGAAGACGGCATAGGGCAGAATGCCGAGGAAGTCTAACATTTCAGTGCGCATTGAGGAATGGACAGAGGAAAAGAAGCCTGTAAAGAAGACCAAGAAGGGACAAGCAGAGGGAGAAGGAAGACAGAGCAAGTGACAAAATGATATAAGAATTCCAAAGGGGAAGACGACTGCCAGTTTGGTGGTACACCTGCAGGAAGCTTTCCTTGGAGTGACCCTCAAGCGATAGACAGATATCATTTACAAAGAAGAGATGCGGTGGGAAGGTATTCTGAGCAAATAAAAGAAAACAAATAATGCGTGGGAGAACATGTAACAGTTTAATTGACTGAAATGCAGGGTCCAGAGAACTCAAGAGAAAGCTGACAAGATAGTTTGTGCCATGTTGTGGAAAACAGATTCTGGGTAAGTTGTTGGCAACTGTTCTATAGGTGAGAAAAACCAATGTGTTTGGTGCTAAGGGAAAGAGAATAATATAAAGCATACTCTGAACCGTGGAATGCCATTTTATTGTGGAAACAAGATCTAGGCACTTGAAAAGAATATAAATTCAAGATAATATCTGATTATTGAGAACAAACACCAAATACTATAGGAATTTTAACAGTAGCAAAGTCTATTTGAATTGGAATAGTAGTTTTGCCCAGAGTTGTATTTTTCTGATTGAACAATAATGCCAGCTAGTCATTATCTTAAAAAAGAAAAAATAGATCTAGTTTGAATGCTCTTTATAAAGAATATTCTGTTTGTGGGTATGACTCTCAAATTCATTTGTTAAAAGATTTATACTGTAGTTGTTTTTAGTTGATGACCTTTGATGTAAACTCAGACTTGTCTGAAAGACAGCAACAGTTCCAAAGACTTCAAAGGAATACAGCCTCACAAACACAGAATTGATGCACATTGATTTGATTTTGGAATGCTGATACAACCTTGCATACCTGAATAAATTTCCTCTTTGTCCTGGTGTATGATTGTTTTACATTGTTGGCTTCAGTTTTCTAATATTTGTAGAAGACAGTAATTGCTCATTTCTGAGACTTGCTGTTCTCAAGTTTTCCCTACTTTTAAACTCTAGTTTTGCTTTTAGGGTACTGCTGGGCTCATAAGATGAGTTGGAAAGTGTTGTCTCTGGTTATATTTTCTGGAACAGATTGTTGGGAGCACTAGGTTTCTGGAGGGAGACCTGGCTGAGGCCCTAAAAGCTGCATCCCACAGCTTTCCCCTTGGATAGGCAACAAGCAGGAAATGGTATTCGGAGTCAGGGACCAGAAGCCCAGGGGGATCCAGTCTAGGTCAGAGGTGAACAGGGAGCCCCTAGTGGGCCCGAGAAGGAAGAGTCCTGCCTGCCCATGGTCCATGTCCACAGGACCTTCCTCTGGCCTCGTCCTCCCTATGTGCACGTTTTGAGCTTTTGACGGTATTTTCCCCACTTAGAGCTGAAGCCATTGCGGAGACTGAATCAGAAAACAAGGTCCTAATCTGTGTGCAAGAGAAACCGGGAAAATGTTCCCTCTTCCGGCAGAGTGTCGAAAGGCAGCCACTGTCCTGGGCAGGACGTGTGCTAGGGACAGGCACGTGCTAGTTTGACAGACACGCCCAGCTTAGTGGTTGTGGCTCTGCCTGAGAAAACGCCTCCAACCGCTTAGTCCCAAGAGGTCGGAGGGGCCCTCTCTGCTCCTGGACAGGGTGAACCACACTGCAATGATCCTGTTCTCGGCGGGAGGGGCACTTGGGCACGTCCTTCAGTAGCCAGGGAGGGGACTGGCACTTCTCCCTTCTCCACATAAACTGAGCCGCTCACTCTGGGAGATTTCTAAATTCGAGGAGGAATGTGAGTTTCTGGATCTGGTTTCCATGAGCGCTGCGAGCGAAAGACTCACACCTCCACTCCCAGGATTAGAAAGAAGCAACAATTTAATATAATACTCAAACGGAGCATTTACCATTGACAACAAAATATGGCCCCGCCAAATAGGGAAATAGGTGCTGGGCAAAAGGGGGGAGGGGGAAGAGGGGTTGGTGCCTTCCCTCGTGGCCAACAGGGGACCCCAAGAAATGGATCACAAAGTTCTCCTCATCAGAATCAGGGGAGGTGGCCCTGTGCACCCTGAGTATCAACGCTGTGTCCCCGCTGTAGCTCAGCTGGTCTCAGGAGGGTCATCGACCACCACCACTGGGCCCTTGGTTGGGGGTCTGGTGTCTGGAGAAAGAGAGGCATTTCCTGAGCGGCCTGCCCTGGAACCACAGTGCACACCGCATCCCGGCCCCCACTGCGCTCTGTGCTCCAGCCCTGTGCTCAGTGCTCAGTCAGCCAACAGCACCCCATCTGTCCCTGACACAGGGGCTGATATTTAGCGTCACCCACTTCACAGAGGAGGAAACCAGTCCCAGAAACGTGAGTGCAATCGCCCAGGACGGGACTGCTCAGCAGTGGAGCTGGAACCCAGGGCCAGCTGTCTGCCTCCCCAGGCCCACGCTCAGCCTGAATGTTTCCTGAGCCCATGGTTTCAGCCACTGCCGGTCTGGACACTCACTCTGGACTGAGCGGTTCTTCTTGCCTTTGAAGAAGAGTCGAATCTTTCTGACCCAGTGGTATCGGGGCTCCAGCTGGCAGGACAGGCTGTAGCTACGGGACAGAGCGGAGCTGGGAGCTCTCAGGAGCCACACATCACATGTGCGTCCTGGAGCCTGCCAGCAGCTGGGGTCGAAGGGCCCCAGGGGTCGCCATGCAGTCAGATCAGGGGCTGACCATGGAGCAACGGCCATGGGCTCTGGAGCTGGTCAGCAGAGAGAGGCTGCCCTGCCCTCCCCCAACTCCTGACCCGACTCACCTCTCCTCCTTGCTCAGGGGCTCCACGGCCTGGAACCAGGCCCCAAAGTGCTCGTCGGGCTGCACGGTGTACAGATTTGCAGCCTCCTGGAGCAGCTCGATCTCGTCCATCAGTTTGAATTGCTAGGACAGAGCAAGCACAGGATGCCCACAGGGCCTGAGTGGGGGACCCTGCAGGGCTCGTGGAGGGGGTGAGGAAGGGGGCAAGGGGCCAGTCTGGGGCCTTTGCCCACTTGGGAGCCCTCCCTCCCTGCGATTCCAGTCAGAGCTTGCCTGCTCTCACACTTGGCCCAAAATAGCTCCTCCTCCAGGAAGGAGTCTTTGATGCCAGCCCTTCCCCCACCCGCCAATGCCATAGGATCCCTAGCTCTGTATATCGAAGTGGGCAAATAAATGTTCCACCCTGGGGATTGGGCCAGAGGGGGTCCTGCCCACTGCGGGGGGGGTCTCTGATTTCCAACCCCCACCCTCCCCACCGGGAGGCCGCAGCCGCTTACCTCATTCCATTTCCGACAGTTGAGCACATTGCCCTGGAAAGCAGACAGCCGCAGTCCATCAGAAACAGCCCCCTGGGGCCAGCACTAGCCCCCGTCCACACCTCTTGCAATGTTGCACTACTGCCAGTGGGCAGGCCCATCCAGAGCCCGGACTTGGACCTGGGCCAGTCTCTGGGCTCCAGAGCAGGGGGCGCAGAGCAACTGAGGCAACAGACCTTGTGACCCAACCCTCTCTGATGACACGTGGGGAGACTCAGGCCTCAGGCAGGAAGGGACAGCTCAGCGTCTGATGTGCTTCCTGACTGGGAGGGGCCCGACTTCTCTTCCCTCACTGGCAGGGCCAGAGGGAGACGCTGAATCCAGCTCAGACACCACCTCCTGCGGCCACACAGTCAGGCAGCTCTGAGCCTCAGCAGCCCAGGGAACCTGGACGGTGGCTTATGCAGAGCCTGCATCACCCACTGGGGAGATGGGCCTGACACCCCAACTCCCACACGAGGCTGGAGGCCCTGCTGAGAGGACCTTTGCCAAACGCAGAGAGCTCAGGGCTCAGGACAGGACTCTCTCCTCCCCACCCTCAGGAGCCTGAGCCCCCGGACCCACCTCCGGGCTCACTCACCTCCACATAATCCTCCATCGTAACGTCCAGCAGCTCCAGGGAATGGAAGAACGTCACCAGGGAGGGGACGACACCCTGTGCCGCCATCGGGATGGGCATGGTGATGAGCTCCCGCTCTCAGGTGCCCCCATGAACCTTCCCCTGAAACCCCTCAGCCCAGCCTCCTGCCCACCCCACGCTCCCACACAGAGCAGCCTAGGATCCTCGGGACACCCCAACACACACAATTCCCTCCCCCGCTCCCCGCCAGGAACACCAAACTCCATCAGTCAAGTCCCAGGGCTGGCTGTTGGCCCCTCCCAGGGGCAGTGGCCCCTGCCCTTCCCCACCCCAAATCTGCCCTGCTGCCAGCCCTTCCAGGCCTCCTCCTGCTCACTGCCACTGCAGGCCCGTCATGCTTGGCAGCCACAGCAGATTCGCCTGAGGAGGAAGGCCCCTCTCCTGAGGGAGGTCTCCAGCTGGGAGGGGGAGCCCCCTCTCCTCTGACTCCTAGGCCCCTCCCCCACAGTCACCCTCACCTGCTGCCGCTGCCTCTCCTGGGCTCCTTGGCGGGCCCTCTCTGCAGTCTTTAACACGGAGGTCGCCTCCTGTCGGGGCCGAGGACAGGGTCAGTGCGCCCATACTCCCCTCCGCATGTCCCCCAAGGCCCCTGATCTCAGACCCTGGCCATCGGCTCCAGTCCCCTGCTGCCTCTGCTGCTCCCACCTCCAGGGTGCTCTGATTCTAGACCAGTCCCAGCTCCAGGACTCAGCCCTGTGTGACCTTGGGCCTGCCCAGGCCTCCCTGGCCCTCTTTCCTCAGCTGAAAAGTGTGAGGAGAATGTCACCTGCTTCCAGGAGTCTCCTGAGCACTCAGAGTCATCTGTGTGTCATCACTGCTCTCCCCTCACCTCTCGAGGAGGAGCCGGCACAAATCTCCTTGCGTTCCTGTCCTCCCTTGGATGGTAGCACCTCGCTGGGAGGTCTGCACCACTGATCAGTTCCCTCCACTTCCCAGAGGAGGAGACGGAGGCCCCCAGAGGGGCAGTGACTGGCTCAAGGACCCACTGGGAGAGGCTGCTCCCCGTGCCAGCTACAGGCCCTGTCCCCGCTGCCTTCACCCCAGCCCTGGCTCCAAATCTGACCAAGGCCCCGACCTCTGGACTCCAGGGGTGCGTCCAGACCCCAGCTGAACAGACAGGGAGGGGGAGGGCAGGGTGTCTTGGGGGACCTGGCCGAGTGGCCCCGGCCTGCCCCACCCTCACAGGGCTGTCTGACACCCAGCCTGGGCCAAGCCTTGCCATAGCCTCACCTCCTAGGATCCCCTCAGGATGCTCCCCTCCCCTCTCCTTCTGGCCTCCTTCCAGATCTCCAGCCTCCAGGTTACCTGCACTAGCAGCTCCCTGCTCACGCGTTTCTCTCTCCTGACCCACTTCTTCCAGGTTCGAGAACTCTCCCTGCGGGGTGGGGAAAGAAAGAAAGCAAGCAAGCAAGAAAAACTGTGGGATGCTTGAAGGCAAATCCCATTTGTTTGAGAACCCAGCAGATCCAAACTGCCTGGGGCCTGGATGAGGGATTTCACTGGGGTGTTCTGAGCTCTAAGGTCCCCATGGGACTGCGGAGGGGCCTCTCCTCTTGTCCCTTGGGGCCTCCATTCCCAGATGTCCCAAACAGATCTCTTTGGAACAGTGTTGGTTTCAGCTGCATAGAGGCTTCTGTTGCTGCAAAGGAAACACCTGAGAATCTCCACCTGGGCTCAAGCCAGGATCTGGTCTGGAAGGAAATGAATCCCTGGGACGGAACTGCTGGCTTAAGGGCGCTGAGAGACTCAGAGACCCAGCACCCAGGTCAGTCCCTGTGCCCGGCGTTCGCTGTCTCCCAGGTGGTCTCACCTGACTTTGGGGGACATGCCGGCCCAAATCAGGCTGCCTGGGCCACCTCACCCTCATGGTGTTTGGCTGGAGAGCAGACCACCCACTACCCACCTGGAAACTTGTCCCCAGGTGTCTTGGAGACGGGCAATGGCAGGGCTCTGCAGGGCAGAAAGGATTGTGTGGAGGGAACAGAAGTTCCCGAGGCCTCGACACTCCTGGGGAAGCGAAGAGATGGAGCCGTGAGGGGGAGCTGAAGCTCTGCTGCCTCTGGTTTCTGTCCCCTCACGGACTTCCCCTGTCCTGGAGGAGACACATGCCCAGGGAAGCCAGGGAGGGCACACCTGCCACCCGATGAGTAACACTGCCAGGCACAAGGATTTGTAGCTCAACACAAGGGAGGAAGTGAGCTTGTCCCCACTGGGACCTCAAGTCAAGGTCAACGTGGCCCTGGCATGAGGGTCAAGGGACAGTCCAGGGACTAAGACCCCAGACTTCAATCCTGAGAGCTGAGAAACAAGAGGCAATTCCCACGCATCCAGACAGAGCGTGCCAAGGCTTACCTCAGCCACCCTGATCCACAGCTCAACCACCCTGGCCCTGTCCCGCGCTGTCATGCTGGGGTCCCCAAGGCAGGTGACGAGGATGCAATTGGCCACGGTGTTGTCGTGCATCACACTGTCACGGACAGTGGGTGCCAGGTACTCTCGTTCCCTGTTGTCGCACTCGGACCAGATGGAGCCGAGGCAGTGGGCGGGCACCAACGTCTTGAACAGCTCCTGCAGAAGATTCGGAGTGTCACCCGGTCCTGCCGCACCCCAGCTCGGCGTCCACATTCCCCCATAGGCCCAGCAGGCTGAGATCAGAACTGGAGCTCAGGAAGCAGAGCATGTGGCCTGAGGCTTGTGGGAGTCCCTGGGTTTTGTCTGTGTCCACTGAATGCACCCAGTCCAGGATGACCCCGGACACAGTACTGTGGGGAAGGGAGGGGACATTTGCTCCCAGCCCCGTCTCACTTCCTCCAAGCTCCAGAAGGCAGCCCACACATGCCCACCAGAAGGGCCATCATCCACCCATCCCAGTGCCCCTGAGGTCCCACTCCCCATTCCCATGCACATTCCCCCTGAGGCAGGGACAACCCCCGGCTTTGTTTGACTGTCTCCACTGGAGTCAATACACATCACCTTCCTGCTAAGTGCTGAGGCTGTCCGGGCCACCTGCACAGATGGGGGATCCACCCAAGGACCTGGCAGCACTTCAGTGAGTGCCCATCCCCCACCAAAGGGCCAGACTCTGCCCACCTTCCACTCTCTCCCACCTCATTCACCGGCACAGCCACCCTGTACAGCAGGTGCTCTGAGTGTCCATCTCTACTGTCCTCTGTTCTCTAGGGGACAGTGAAGGCTTGGGGAGAAAGAAAGCTGCCCAGGTCACAGTGTTGATAAGGGAGGGAGCAGGGATTTGGACCCAGATCATCGGAATCCCGAGCAGGGAATGGCAGGTGTGGGGCGGCTCATGGCACCGGGAAGGCAGGGGCCACCCGCCCCGTGAGCTCCTCTGCTCACCGCAGCCATCCTCGTCAGCTGCTCTGCCACCAGCTGGGGAGGGAAGTCCAAGATGTTCAGCTTCTCCTCCCGCAGCTGGTCCTCGGTGGTCACGGCCCGGGGGCAGCTGGGCTCTGGGGCTGCCTCTAATGGTGGCCCTTGCTCTGGTCCTGGAGTGGCCGACTCAGGGGCTGCTGGCTCCAGCTCTACCACACGTGGTGAGACTGGAGGTGCAGCTGGCTCCAGCCCGGGGGCTGGCACTGGCTCTGGCTTTGGAAGTGGCAGGAGCTTTGGAGCTGGCTCTGGAGCAGGATAAAGAGAAAGTTGCACCCACACACCTGACAGTTTCTGTGCCTTTCCAAAGATAGGAAGGGCTCCACTGCCTCTAAGGGAACGCTAGCCCATGAACCTCAACACAGACAGTCTTCCCAGACTCCAGTCCCCTCACCTTTCCGTTCGGCCTCAATGGCCTTGAGATGCTCCAGGTGGCCTGGCAGAAGGTAGGCATGGCCCTCCACGTGGGAGCCACCAAAGCTGATGTGCAGAGTGGCCAGCTGCAGGGTCCAAGAGGGAAACCGCAGGGGCTCCCTGCAATCCTGCCCTTGGCCCAGCCAAGTTCCCAGCAGGAAATAGATAGCACTGCGTGGAGGCAGATGGGCCAGAGAGTCAGTGGCCTGGCCTTTCCTTAAACACCGTCCTCCCAAGGCACTCTTGTTAGCATCTGCGCCCCTTTGCCAGACCCTCCCCCTCCAGAGGAGGGCCCCATCCCAGCCCTGAGCCCTGGCTGGCTGTCCTGGCTGTGGCAGGCCTGCTCATCCAGCAGGCTGAACACAGAGTCTGTGAGAGTCTCTTGTTCCCACCGATACTCTCCTCCCCAAGGGTCTGGACAGAGCCCACCCAAGCCCTGCATGAATGTGGGCCACTGGAATGAAGACTCCAGCAGATTTGGGAGCAGCTTGCTCACACACCTCCTACTATGGACCTGGCGGTGGTGCTCACAAGGTGTGGATGTGGAGAAAGGGAGGCAGGAGGGGCTGGGACTCTTCTGGGAGTGGGTCTCTTGGGGACAACGCAGCCCAGCCTCCCTTCCAATTCTCAAGGGGCCTGGGACCCATGCACAGCTCTCTTTGAGTCCAGTCCTGCCGGAGTGGAAGCCACCAGAACTCAGCCCTCCCATGGGAATCACAAGATGGGTGAGATGCAGGTTTCTCCCAGGCCTGACCCGGCCACAGCCTCCATCCTCTCCCCACACCCTGTTTGCTAGAGACAGGAGGCCCTCCTTCTCGACCCAAAGACCACTCACTTTGGGAGGTGGTCCTGTCCTCCAGCATCCCGCACGCAATGGGCCAAGCTGCCTCCATGTGTCCCAAAGGGGATGAGGGCATCGCCCGGGATGGAGGGTAGATGGGACCTGTGAATGCTGTCAAGTGTGACTGTCTGACTCTCAGATTAGAGGGGAGGGCCAGGGAGGCTGTCTGCTTCAGTCACTGAGTGACACTTAGTGTGTCCAGAAGTCCTGCTCAGAGTAGGTCCTTCATAGACATTGTTGAATGACCTCCAACCAGAACCACCCCGGGTGTCTGAGTGGGCCTGTGGCCCCTCTGTGGCCCTAGAGATCCCTAAGTGGCTACACCAAGGACAAGCACCAGGACCAGCTGGATGGCATCTCAAACTCCTTGACAGGGTGCTCTCCAGGTGCTTTTCCAAACTCAAAAAGCCACAAGCCAGTGAAGGGAGAGGAAGACTACTTTCCGTGGGGGACAGAGAAATAATCACCACCAGCAACCACAGCATGGCCCACCACCCTCTCTGCAGAGCCGGGCACCAGGGCAGCACCTGGAGGGCTGATCCCATTCATCCCTGGGAGAAGCCTAGCAAGTTCATCCTCTCCCACCCCACGTTTCAGAGGAGCCAACTCAGGCTCAGAGAGATGCGGTGACATTCCCAAGGCAAGACACACAGCTGGCAGTGGGCAGAGTCACCACTGTGCTGAGGAGGAGGCGGGCAGTCACCTGGGAAACAGCTGGTCCAGCACCTGGTGGGCTGTGCTGGAGCCTGAGTAGCTGCAGAGGGAGGTGATGACACTGCAGAGGACTCTGCTGGGGAAGGCTGGCAGCACAGTCTCTGAGAGCCTCTGCATCATGCCTGCCCGGAGGGCACGCATCCTGCAGGCCTCAGTGACAGACAGAGTGGACTCATCTTCACTCTGGGTGGGACGAGGAGGGACACAGAGTCAGGGTCACCACTGCCAACCACCAGCGTTATCAGGGTCTGCAGCTGACCCAGGAACTCCTAGCCCCTCCCAGACGTGTGCGACAGGAGAGACAGGGGTCCCAACTCAGCAAAGTTCTGGGTTCTCAAAGCACAATCTGACTTTGGTCCTGTGAAGGATTCCACATTGATCTCCCTCAAGGCCATTTGCTCGCTGAGGGACAACAGACCTCCGTCTGTGCAGAGCACCAGCCCAGTGAATCCTCAACAGACACCCCTCTCTAGAGAGGAGAACAGAGGCTTAGGCATGCCAAGTGGCTTCTCTAGGTCCTGTGGCTCAGAACTGAGAACCGCCCAAAGTGAGGGCTGAGGGACATCCCCTGTAACTGCCTGAGGCTTTATCAGACCCTGACCTGGAGGGAAATGTTATGTGGCCACCTCACCCCTCCCAGGTCTGGAAACAGTGTACAGGGCAGTGACACGTTCTGAGAATCCCTTTGACTTTCAAACACGCTGATGGTTATTTCTTTTACATTAAAGGGAGTTTGGAGACCCTTGTTATCGAGGTTTCATTTTCCAAAAAAGGCGAAATTCAAAGATACTCAGGGCCTATTGGGAAGTGACAACGACATCAACGTTTTCTCTAATCTTCCTAGGAAAATGCAAAGAGTGCCCTCCTACCCTCCTCCTATGCAGCTGGTGGGGAGGAGCGGAAGTCCAGATTCCTTTGGGAATGGGACTGTGGGACACTCATGGGGGACAGCCCTGTTAGGGTCCCAGGAGAACGGCAGTTTGAGGTTGGATTCTGGGCCGGCCCTGGTCATCTCAGGGGCCTGGGTGGGAAGACCCCTCCGTGCCCACTCTCACCTCAGAGCAGCCCTGGTTATTGATGGTGGCGCGGTGCAGCTGGTCCCTGTCCAGGGAGATGGAGTACCCGAAGCCATCCGTCAGCTCTTCCACCACCTCCTGCGTGCAGCTCTGCAAAGACAGTGCCCGAGAGCCGGGCCGGGAGGCCTGAGGGGCATGCCTCGACTTGGCCACAGGAGGAAACCCCAGCACAGATCAGGTACCGAGCAGCATCTGCATAGACCTCTAGCCAGGGAGGGAATGAGATGACACCTGGATGGCTCGGGACTAACCTATGGGTAGAGGAGCTTGGTTCCCAGCACCCACTCTCCCATCCTGCTAGCCACCACCTAGGCTGGGGACACGACACACTGCCAGGCTTCCAACACCGAGCAAATGGCTCCTGCCCAGTGTGGGTCCCCGCTCAGCACCGCCGCCCATCTCTCACTCCCCTCCGACACACAAGGAGGCTCAAATTGTTGTGCGGGTGGCATCCAGTTGTGGCCTAACCCGGTTGGCTTTCCCTGTGTTACCTGAGTGCTCCTCCTGCCAGTTGGACAGAGGCGGTGCAGGTGAGGGCCAAGCCAGTGTCTATAGTGACTGAAAAGGCTCTTTTTCTTGGCTTTCCTGAAGCCAGAGCCTCCACAACTCGGGAGACAGCAGGAGAACATCCTCTTGTCTTCAGTGTCGCCACTCAAGTGGGCTCAATAGGATGCTATGTCTAGAATGTGGGCGCCTGGAGACCAGTGTGCTAAGTTCTGTTGGGGTCTGTCTCCAAGGAAGTGAGGTCACTTCCTCAAGTTTCCCTTACCTGGGCGCCTTCTTCAATCACACCCACCGAAAACCTCTCTGGGATCTTGGCTGCTCACCCTCCTTGCCCATGTCACCTCCAGAACTGTACACAAATAGCCAGCACAGATCCCAACACAGGACCTTGAGATGGAACCAGGGTTCCAGCTTGAGGACATGCAGCTGAGTTCCGACCTCTTTTTTCCTACAAGCTCTGTGTCCTGGAAATGCCAATGGGCCTCCCAGGGCCTCCTCAATCACCCAACCTGCACAATGGGGACGAGGCCAGAAATATCTCCCTCGGGACGTCCTCAGGTGTAGAAGAGACAATAGCAACAACACCTGTGGTCTGGTTTGCATGTGTCTGATGCACACACTTAGAGATGAAAGAATGACAAGAAGGGGTGGGATGTAGTGTGGAGTACCCCTCAAAACAGGACTGGGTTCCAGCTCTGTGACCTTGAGAAAGTCACTGCCCCTCTGGGCCTCATTTCCAGGTCTGCACCTTTAAGAGGTGGAAATTAGGGGAAATTCAGATACTTCCATTCACTGGCATGAAACCTTGCAAGGTCTCCTGTTTGACTTAGAATCAGACCCAAGTGCCTCGTGTCGGCCTATGTAGTGGGCAGCCTCCACTATGGCTCCTGGTGCTCACTGTCTTCTGCTGTGCACGTCCTTGTGGAACCACAAGTGGTCAGGAACTGCCTTCTGAATAGAATGCAGCCAAGGTGATGGGATGGCCTGCAACCCAGGGTTAAGAACAAAAAGCCTGGCCCTTCCTTCTTACTCATTGGCTTTAGTCCCCTCCGTCTTTCCCTCCTTCTGTTTCCATCTCTCTCTCTCTCTGCATCTTATATCTCTGGAACTGGGGGAGCAAGTGTGCATGTTTTCAGTTGCCCTATGAAGATGTTCCATAGGAGAGAACGGAGGGAATGATTGGCCAACAGACAGGCAGGAACTCAGACTTTCAGTCCAAACAAACCCCGTCAGCATGCATGTGAGTGAACTTGGGAGCAAACCCTCCACAAGTCGAGCCGCAATATAGCCGCAGCCCCTGCTTCACAGAGACCTTGAGGCGGAGGCACCCAGCTAAGCTGTGCCCCATTCCTGGCACACAGAATTTGTGAGATGTTAAGGATTTGTATTTTCTAGGTGCAATGTCTTAGAGCAGTGTCATCAGAGAGCGACGGGAAAAGCACAGTCTGCCAGTTCCTGCCCTCTGGCCCTGCCTGTCCCCATCTACCCTCCTCTCTCTTCTCAGGCTCCTTCCAGCTACACTGCCCTCTTTCGGACATTGGTCAGACCCACTTCTTCCTGTGAGCCTCTGCGCCAGCGGTGCCTTCTCCCTGACACTCAAACTGTTCCCAGACACAAGCGGGCGTGCCTCTCATCTGGCACCCTGCTGACAGCAAATGTCACCCCTATGATGCCTTTCAGAGCCTCCCAGGCACAGGCTCCACTGTCACAGGTCTCCCACCTGCAAGGGCATCTCATGATGTCCTCCTTCTTGGTCTCATCTGGATAAAGTGAGTCCATGAAGGAGGGCTTTCTGCTTGGCGGACGAGGAGGCAGCTTCTTCTGGTTTCCTCAGGATCATGACTGTCTCTTCTGGGCTGAATGTTTCCCCTCCCAAGTCCATCGTGAAAGGAAATTCTCATTCCCTTGCTTTCAAGGGTCTGGTTTCCCCAAGAACACAGGGAGACTGGCCTCTCCCTGGAATGCGGCACCAGCCCCTACACCCAAAGCCAGAAAATTAGCACCCAGCTTGAAACACCACCAGATCCTGAAGTCAATTCCTGCTGAGGTCCCCCATCCATTTTGTAACCCCATAGTATCTCCTGATCTCACCTTTCCGCTAAGACACAGCTCCCAGCCTGCCCTTGGCTTCTTACAGGAACAGTGGGATTTCCCAGAAGCACTCCCAGCCTGGGCAAGAAATGTTTTGAAATGTTCTCTATGTATTTTCCAGGACATGGGATATGGGGAGAAGTCATTTTGGTTGTGTATGTGCAGCAGTTTTGATGCGAATAGCATCTTTTTCAGACAGAGATCAAAGAGTGGGGCTACCGGGTGTAACAAGAAAATGGATACACTGAGCCAACGTCTTCATGGTGTGAAGTCATAGGGAGCAAAGAACATGGTTAAGAGCAGAGAATATGGAGCCACAACTTATGTTCAAATTCCACCTCAATCACTTCCTAGATATTGGTAGAGGGCAAAGTACTTACCTCATTGGTGCCTCAGTTTCTTCATCTGTTGTTGGCAAGAAGGATAAGCGTACCTAATTTGTGAGGATATGGAGACTGCTAAAGGAGTTAATGTTTCAAAACACTTGCAACATCCAGCACATTGCATGCCCTGTACGCATACATTACAAATGAAATGTAAATGTTCTTCTGACGCTGTCTGTTTGCTCCAGACGGGAGACTAGGGGCTGGAAGGATGTAGACAGCACTCCCTGAGACAGGATGAATCGATGAATGAACAACCCTGTTGAAGGCATTACCAATGGCAAATCCGCCTCCCTATGGACATTCCCAAGGACAATCACACCCAAGCATCCCTCCTCCTTCCTGCATCGTCTTCTGGGATTCTATCCAGGAATCACGGGGGCTTCTTGAACCCTGGGACCCACACCCACCACAGGTTCTCTTCTGTCTGACAGCAAACCCCAGGCCTTGTCCTAATGGCTGCAGCCCACAGGCTCTGAACTCAGATCCTTTTCTTCACTTGAGGGAGACGTGTCATTCCCAGAGCTGGGCACACAGAGTGTCAGCCTTGGAGGAAATGCCTCCCTGGCCAGTGGCAGGTGGAAGAGCGCCGTGACGGAGTAGGATTTGTGGAGAGTCCTCCAGGTGTGGTCAGAAGGGGCCCAGCCAGGGCATTTGTCAGCAAGGTCTGGTTGGTGGACCTTGGTGGCAAAAGAGTGGTGGGGACAGCATGTTTTAGAGTTCCTGGCATGAGACAATCCACAGGATGGTCATGAAGTCAGAATCAGCCTAATGAGGTCCAGCGCAATGCACTGTCATTTGTTCCCTGACTGGCTCACTAATCCAGGAGTGATTTACAAGGGCGATATTCGTGTTCTACCATCTTTTCGTTGATTGGCAGGAGCTAGTATTCTTTACGAAACTTGTGTACTTTTACATAGGAAAGGATAGGTGAGTTCTGTAACAACGCTTCTTGCAAAGTTCTCGCTAATGTATTGAGTCTCTAACAGAATCCACTGCTGGGAACTTCACCAAAGATCCTGACCTTTACTCTCTGGTTTTAGATCTTCCTGGTTGGTAAATTTTCTTGACTCCTGGCTCCTTTCTTGAGGTTCGTCCACTTAGAACAATGTAGGACTGCAAGCTCTTGCCACATGAGAAGTAGTGGTTCAACTCTATGATGATGTTGGTCTTGCTTTCTAAGTGTGTGTGTGTGTGTATGTATGTGTGTATGAGACTGTTGTCTGCATCTTGCCACGTGGGTCAGATTGACTCCTTTCCTGGGAAAAATTGTCCCTAACCACTTTCTCTGGGCTTTATTTTCACGTCTTGAACAGTGCTGTCCAACAGTAGAATTTCACACTCTATCTAATGAAATTTAAACTTTTTTTAAATACTGACATTGAAAAAAGTAAAAATAAACAAGTGAAACTAATTTTTAATGGGATATTTAAACCCATTATAACCAAGATATTACCATTTGTCCAGGCAATCTATATGAAAATTAATAGTGAGATAGTTCACATTTTTTTTTTTATTGGGATCAACAAATCCATTTACATAGTCTCCGTTTGTAAGTTGAAACTTTTTACATATGTGGTTTCTGTGTCCCCCACTCAGAACCTGGGCTGACGTGTTAGAGAGGAAATAAAGCAGAACAGGCATAAGTAACGATCACTGTCAATCCAGCTCAGCACGAGCACTCACCACCGACAAAAAGGCTGTCCCTGACCAGGGAGTAGAGGCCCCTCGGGGTCACATGGTGGATCAGCTGGTTCCGCACCCAGGAATGCTGCTCTCTGTCACATGGGGTCTCTGTCACATTCTCCATCATGAGCCATGGGGTCAGGGTGGTAGGTGCAGACAGCTTCCATGCTGGAGGCTGCCCCTTCCTCCGCAGGCCCGGGGAGAGAGGAATGTGGGGACTCTAGAGAGATGTCCTGAATCCTCTGATAATGGGGGCCAGAGGGAGGGAGGAGCAAATTGGCAGTCAGTGGGAAGAGTGATAATTGGGGTGGTCACCAAAAGTGTTCATGACTCTCAAATGCTCAGAAAAGGGACTTCCCTGAGGGAGATCAGTCTACAGCCCAAGACAAGGGGCCCAGGCTGCTCTTCTTGAACAAGGATCCAAGCAGGGGAGGAGGCAGGAGGAGGACGAGCAGGAGAGACAGCAGGTGGGGTGCTCCTGGCTGGGACTCATCCTGCCGGGAGCTGCTGGCACCAGGGTCTCATCAGGTGCTGCAGGACTCTCTCAGTGGAGTTCAATGTGGCTGAGCTCTTGCTCATGTCTGTCAAATACTGGATGTTGGAGATGGTGGAGTTGAGTGTGAGGGCCTTCAGGTCGTGCCCCTTGGCTGCAAGAAGAGAGGGAGAGAGATGGCCATCACTGAGAGCTGGGCTGAGACCAGATCAGAAGCCTGAACTCAGTATCATCTGTTGCCTTTGCTCCCAGTGGAACCACCACTCAATGCTGCGCTCATCCAAGTTGAAGCCAGCATATCTCTCAGCTCCTCCTCCCTCCCCTGCCGGTAACACCAACTGCACCTACAGATTGCTCCTCAATGCATTCCTTCTGTTCATTCACGTCCCAGGTAGGTCTTATCTTTTCTCACCGGAACCAACACCCTAACATGCTCACTGGATGCATTGTCTAAAGGATGTTCTCTGCCTTGAACATTAGAAGCATTTTTCTGAAATGAAGATCTCACTAGAACACTCCTGCTCTAGCATCACCCATGGCTCCCTAAGGCCTTCAGGGTTAAGTTCAAACTTCTTGACCTGGCACTCAAAGCCCTTGCACATCTGGCTCCTGCTGACTCTTCAGCCTCATTGATGCATTCACTCTGAGTTAGGCTTTGTGCTTCAGGCAAACCAAATTCCTGTCACTTCTCCCGTACACTATGCTGTTTTTGCCTACAGGGCCATTGCTCATGCAATTTCCTCTGCCAGGAACACGCTCCACACCTTATTTCCCTATATAATTCCTACTCCTTCTTAAAGACCCCAATTGGGCAAAACTCCCTCCAGAGAGCTCTTCCCACCCAAAGGATGCCAGGTGCTTCTCCTCAAAACATCCCACCTTGTATTAGAATTTTCTGTGACTTTCACAAGACCAGGGGCTCTCTGAGGGCTGCGTCAGATTGAAATATTGGTATAATCCTTGTGATCAGCATGCTTGCCCTCAAAGCAGAATTGCACACCTCGGCTTCCCAGCTGCCCAGTAAGAATTGGTCAGTTGAGGTGTGGGGCTAGAGAGCTCCTCTGGGGAAGGAAGAGGGGCCCCCTAGGCCTGTGGTGGCTTCTGGTTGCTCAAGCAATGAGGAAGTAGGCAGGAACATGCTGCCCAGCTCAGGAGCTGTGGAAAGGGCTGTCGTCTGGGAGACACAGAGACCCCACACAGTGGGTGAAGCCCCACAGGCTCATCTGCACTCCAACAGTGGCTGTCCCAGGACAACCATTCACAGGTGAGCCATAAATGTGAGTGACAGAAGGAGGGATTGTGTGAGTAGCGGGATGTTCGAGCCTGTGAGTGAGATGAACCCAAGAGAGACAGTGTGCTTGAAGAAGAGAGAGACGCAACAAAGAGACAGGTAGAGGCACAGATAGAGGGGATACCTGGATGGACAGAGGAAGAGCGGACAAATGGAGGGTCACAGGGAAAGCAGGAAGAACAAAGACAAGGAAGAGAAGTTGAGACATGGGAGGAAAGAGGATGGAAGGAGAGAAGAAGGACAAACCGGCGAACAGGCAGGAGGACAGTTGGACAGATTGATACCTGGACAGATGCTCGGGTGGATAGATGGAAGGAAGGAAGGAAAGAATGGAGGGAGCGAGGGAGGGAGGAATGAAGGATAGGAGGAAGAGAGGAAGGAAGGAGTCTGAGAGGAGGGAGAACTGGGAAAGTCACCTGCCCACGTTCAGAGGGTGCTTTAAAGGGAGGGTAAGGCTGAGAATACAGGACCCCTAACTCCCAGGCTTGTGTCCACCTGTCCCAATGCTGCCTGTTATTACTCGTAGAGACGGGCATATGGATGTAAAGGAAACCTTGAGCCCTACCCTCACAACACACAAAACTCAATTCCTGGACACTTTGACCTAAAGGGGAAAGGTAAAATAATGAAACTTCTAGAAGACAACATAAGAAAACATCCTCGGGACCACAGGGTAGAAAAAACTTCTCAAAGAAGACACACACACACTCTCCATACAAGAAATATCGGTAAACTGGGATTCACTAAAATTTAGGCTTTCGGTTCATCATAAGACACATTACAAGAGGGAATTTGCAAGTCACAGGATGCGAAGAGATTGTCCCAGTTCCAATATTCAACAAAGGATTCACATGCAGAATACAGAAAATCTTCAGCATATTTATTAGATAAAATGCCGTGAAAGAGATACATATTAATGCTGCTTATTTTAATGAGCCACATTTATTTGACAAGGACAGTGAACAAAGCAATCTGAAAAGCAGGGGGTGAAAAACGAACAGTAGATAAACAGAATCCCAGGAGGGTTTGGAAAAAGCAAGAGAAGCCCCTTACATAACAGTTCATTGGCCTTAGAAAAGGAAAGTACTACTGGATTCTGTTAGGAAGTCAGAAAGATTGAAATATCTAGTGGCTTCAGCGGAAAAATAAGATAGGAAAAAATAACTATGATAGTTATTTGATTTTCCTCCAAATGACTTTATCCCTTAGAGAGCAAGGCACTTTCCTTTTCAATCATCAACACATCAAAGTTTAATTTCCCTCCATTTAGCCTTTTTCGTGGCCATAGGTTAGAAGCAGCAAAGGGGCTCAGCAGGCTGAACCAGTCTGCAGACATACTCTGTCCTGTTCCACACTGGCTCACACATGTGCAAAGTGGTCGCTTCTCACAAGGGAAAAGCCTGCAGGGCTGAGGGGCAGCCACCCCTTGGACCCTGTTTGTTAGTACCATTGGAAATTTCTCCTGAGTCCCTACTCAAAAAGGAAGTGGGTGGGGGGTAGAATAAGAAGGCCATATATTTGAAGGAAATAGGAGAAAATATTTCATTGTGAAAGTAATAAATGTTGCTTTTCAGAAGTCATGTGTATGTTGAAAGTCTATGTCTTAAGGTACCATAATGAAACAACGTACACCTCATCTTCTCCCTCTTTTATCTGAGCATTAGGTTAAAATCCATGAAATTCCTAAGCTTAAAAAAACACACAAAAATCACAAGGAAAGTTTTGGAGGTCATGGATGTGTTCAGCACTTGGTTGTGGGGATGATATGATGGGTGTATGCATATGTCCAAACTAATCAATACACATATAGAAAACGTGTGCATTTTTTGTCTATTACTCATACCTCAACAGAGCTAAAAATTCAAATAAATTCCTAATTACTTTTTGAGGGTGCATAAAAGTCAAAATTTCTAATAAAATTCAGATTGTTAATTTCTCAACATAAATAGCATTCCTGCTTTGATGGGTGACCCCACAACTCTCAAAAAAAATCAAGAGCAGTTGCTACTGTCAATCTCAGTGGAAGTTATTTTCAACACCTCACCCCCTCCTTTACACCTCATTATTTAAAAACCAAGGAAATAGTCTTCAGCTTTTAAAATGAAGGAGTAAATGAGTCAGCTTGACATTATACTTTATTCAAGATTTAATGTTAAGTAAAGGAAATAACTGAGCATGAGCAGAATCCCTTCCATAACTCATCTTTTCTCCTATGCTGATAATAAAAATGACACTCTACTGAAACATAGTTTGCATCATATATTCTCAAGTAAATATATTTCACTGCTGGAGATTTGATTTCGTTTTTTTTCTTTTTTTAATCAATAATTTACACAAAAAAATCAATTTAGGAGATAAAACGTATTGCTATTTAGAATTACTTCCTGATTGTAAATTACTAGAAGTGTAAACATGAAGTCAACGCTAAGGACGTTTTAATTCCTTCAATTCATTTTGCCAAATTTCTTTTTTAGAAAATAATGTTAATATAGGACTTTGAGAAACCTGTTTCATGACACCCTAATCTGTTGAAGGATAATTTTGAGATTCTCATTCAATTTCTTCATATTCATCTATAAAACTTATTTGGCATCTTTCATCTTTTTAACATTTTCATCTTTTTAACTTTCGAAGGTTTAACTTTCCAAGAGACTATTTTTTAATGACGAGCTAACTGATGAATTTGTGCACCAACTGTTTTTTTGAGACTGAATATACAAATGGACAAAGGACAGATCATATATGACAGTATAACTCTGACCCCCCAACGTGGGAAGCAAACATCCCAAGAAGCCAAGTCACAGCCCCTGCAGCATTCAGCACAGAACAGTCAGCACTTGGTCAGTAACTGCCAGTTTCCAAAACTCTCGTTCTGCTTTCAACACAGGACCGCCAGAGAAAGCCACATGTGCTCCCTAAACCATCACATAGGATGCCTGCCTTCTATTTAGTGAGCTCCAGCTTCCCCGTGTCAACAAATTCCAATCAGGCCACCCCTCCCCCACTCCCCTGACCTCTGCCACCCTCTCCCCTCCCTTTCCCTTCTCTCCTCTTCTTGTGCATGCGACAATCCTCTCCTGTCGCATTACAGTCTCTGCAATATTTTTAACGTGTGATAGACCAGCTCCTCCCTCAGAGTTCTTCCTGGTCCATATTTTCCTAGCTTAGCTTATGCGTTTATTTTTTCCATGTAGGATCATTTATCTAACTCAACAGAAAAGCTCGTTAAAATTTTTATTGGCATTGTATTCAATTTATAAAGTAATGGGACTGACCATTTAATGAAACTTCCTAACTTAAAACATAGACTGACTTTCCATTTGCCAACTATTTTTAATTGAAATTTATAGTGTGATCATTGTAGATTCTACACTGCTGTAAGGAATAACTCCAAAAGTTCCAGTGTACACTTTACCCAGTTCCTTACAATGATAACATTCTGCAAAACTATAGGACGATACCACAGCCAGCTTGTTGGCATTGATGCAATCCACTATCTTATTCAGATTTCTCCAGTTTCACTTGTACTAATTTGTTCCTGTGTATTTAGTTCTGTACAATTTTATCAGATGTGCAAGTTTCTGTATCCATCACAGCTAAAATAATGACCAGTTTTATCACTACAAGGTATTCTTGCATTGCCTATTAAAAAATCAATGGATGTTATTTTTTAGAGCAGTTTTACGTTTACAGCAAAATTTAATGAAATACACAGTGTTCTCATATAGTCCCTGCCCCCACATATGCATAACCTTTCTGTTGTCAATACCCCTCATCAGAGTAGTATACTTTTCACAATTGATGAACATACATAGGCACATCATTATCACTCAAAGTCCATAATTTACATTAAGGTTCACTCTTGGTGTCAGAGATCACTAGGGTATAACTCTGTGGTCCATTTCTGGATTCTCTACTCTGTTCCATTGATTTATGTAGCTGTCCTACAATGAAAATGATGATGCTGTGATTACAGTATGTACAAGGCAATACTAAATATTGTTAAAGTGTTTACTGCTGCATTATTCTTCCTGTCATGATTGTTTTAGCTACTCTCAGCTATGTGCCTTTCTATATAAATTTTAGAAAAAGGTGTCTCTGTCTACAAACTGTGGTGGAATTTTTATTAGAATAATATTAGACCTATAGATCAATTTGGGGATAATTGAGACCTGTCCTCATTATTCTATCCAGTAACATGGTGAGGACTGCAGAATTCTCAGCACATAACAACTCCTTCCAAACCCCCACACCAGGAGGAGACTCAACCAAACTCTGGCGTGGCTTCTAGCTGCATAAGTCTGTGTAACCGGAATGACTCCAGCCCACCATTAAAATGCCTTCCTGAGAGCTCAAAGCTGACAGAAAAATTTTCTATTTATTTTAGTCAACACCCAATTATAGGCCTCTGATCCCCCTTCTTAGAGTATTTACTAAAGAGGGCTTACAACTGTAGATATGTATCTCTCACAATTCTCTAAAGGACCTAAGAGCCACTCCTTTGAAATACGATCATTAAGACAGATAGAGCCTCTTTCTCTCAACTTCTGAGTGAGGATAGAATCCTAACTTTGATAACTGCAAAGTAACGAACACAGTGGGTCTAATCACAGTTACACTGACCAACCTTTGTACTTTTTTACTTCTTTGACTCTACTGAGCCCCTGAACCCTGCTCCTTCATTCCGTCTTTAAAATTCTAGATTCACCTCCGTACAAATCTGAGCGCAGCTCAGCTTCTGTCAGCTGTTACTGAATAAAATCTGCTTTCACCACTTTAACTAATTTCTGCTGCATTTGTCTTTGACAATAGTAAGGCTCTCAATTTATTTGCATCTTCTTTAATCACTGTAATCGGTATTTTATAATTTTCAGCATCAGATCCTGTACACATGTTCTTGAATTTATGCCTGAATATTTCATGTTCTTCGGAGTGGTTCTAAATAATACAGCATTTTCAAGTTTATCATCTGCAGGTTCATCATTAGTTGTAGAAATAAAATGGTCTTTTGTGTGTTGATCTTGTACTTGGTGAACTTTTTGTACTCATGTATTAGTTCTGATTTTTTTTTTTTTTGTAGATTCCCAGAGTTTTTTTACACAGACAACAATGAAACTAGGAATGGTTACATTTTTTCCTTTCTAAACTCTATGGCTTTTATTTCCTTTACTTCTGTTATTGCCAGAAGCTTCAGTATTTTGTTGAATAAGAGTAGTGAAAGTGGTATTCCTTTCCGTGTTCCTTATTGTGGGGAGAATCATTTAGTCTTTCCCTGTTAAGCATGAAGTCAACTGTGCATTTTCTGTAGACGACCTTCAACAAGTGAAAGTAGTTTCCATCTATTTCAAACTTGCTAGAAAATTTTATGACAAACAGGAGTTGGATTGTATCAAATGTTTTCTCTACATCTCTTGCCTATTAACAAGTCTTGCCCTTAAACAAATAGACAGCCAGTTATTTCTCTGGCAAAAATTGGTTTATCTGGGATTAGCAAAGAATAGCCATTTGGAGTGTGCAACCATGGCAAGCCATGCAGGAGCACCCAGCAAGGAAGAGAGGAGAAGCTCTTTTATCTCAGAGTGGGGAAAACTGTGGGGGCTATTGGACACAGTCTTGAGGGCAGTGGCTTTTCATCGGCAGAGTTGTGACAGTCTCTCCTTGGGTTAGTTTCTGACTGGTCAGGAAGAGGATGTCTTTATTCTTCCTGTTGCACTGCGCCTTTGACATAGGGCATGAGAACTCCCTCTATTAGCCTTCCAACACTATTTCAACTACGTTTCCGTTTATTAACTTTCACATGTCCCCATTTTGATTGCCATCTTTCTCTGAAAGCACTGTTGATCTGCAGTCAGATTTTTCCACTTTCAGTAGCCTCTCGTCCCTCGAGGCCAGGAAGGAGCTTCTCTGGGAGTCATGTCCCAGGTTGGAGGAAAAACACACAGATTGGAAACCTATTGTGGCCACATTTGAGGAACACGGAGTGAGAGGAGGGAGAACTCTCTGGCACTTTTTACCTGAAGTTTGCATGTTATCAAGATCATAGGCATTGGAGATGATCTGAAGTGTCATGTCATCCTCAAAGGTTTGGCAGACAAACTTCCAACAGACCTGGTCCAGACACCTTGGAAACCTTCGCATCAGATACTGTCTGCTTCCATTTGGAGAAATCTTTATTTTTAAGTCACCAAATGATGTGCAGTTCCCCCCAGAGTTTGTGCTTTCTTCAGGTGTGTCCCATGAATCCAAGTCTTGAGTTTTGTGGCAAAAAGCTTGGCTAGCAGCGCCCGATTGAGGAAAATACTATCATCTTGGTTGAGTTTTGTTAGTTTGAAATTTTTGGTAAGTTGTTCCTTGTTTTCAAGTTGTTAAATTTATGAGAATGGAACTGTTTATATTATTTTCAATGGCTGAAGAACCTGCAGTGATCTATCCCTCTCGTGTGTCTCAGGCCTTTGAGGGTGAAGAGGCTTCCCCAAAGCTTCTTGAGGCAGAACCCTGTTTGCTGTTGGCCTCTAACAGCTTGAGTGCATCTGGGTTGGGGAGGAGACAGAGACTTCCAAGAACAAGTTGTTTCTTCTTGAAGGAATGCTGAAGATGCCCAAAGTATGGTACTTTGACATACAAATTATTTGGAGCCAAAAGCAATCGAGAGCCCGCAGATGCAGGAAAAACTCTTGATCTCCACCTTGACTGCTTTAAATGAAGGATAGACTTCCTCTTTGGAAAGGAAATTTATGTTTCTAAAGGAAATTTCCATTAGTAAAAGCATCTGCACCAGAAAGAGAATGACTCTTAGAGAATTTTTTTTGGAGGAAGATTAGCCCTGAGCTAACATTCCCCACCAACCCTCCTCTTTTTGCTTAAAAAGATTGGCCCTGAGCTAACATCCGTGCCCATCCTCCTCTACTTTATACGTGGGATGCCTGCCACAGCATGGCTCAATAAGTGTTGTGTAGGTCCGCACCTGGGATCTGAACTGGTGAACCCCAGGCCATCAAAGCAGAATGTGTGAATTTAACCCGTGTGCCACCAGGCCAGCCCCTACAGAATTTTTTTTTTTTTTTTAGGAAGATTAGCCCTGAGCTAACTGCTGCCAATCCTCCTCTTTTTGCTGAGGAAGACTGGCCCTGAGCTAGCATCCACGCCCATCTTCCTCTGCTTTATATGTGGGACACCTGCCACAGCCTGGCGTGCCAAGTAGTGCCATGTCTGCACCTGGGATCAGAACCGGCAAACCCCAGGCCACCAAAGTGGAACGTGCGCACTTAACCAGTGAACCACCAGGCCAACCCCTAGAGAATTTTTTTAACTGAGAGATTTATCTGCATAACAAGGCAAGCTTTATTTATTATACATTTTCTCCCTTCATCTTCCCATAATTTTCCTTCATCCACTTCCTGCTGCTGCTCACCCAGATGGCTGCCTGCTTCCAAGCTCCCCCATGTGCACCCAGTGTGGACTGGACTTGCAACTGGCAGCTGGTGTGGAGCTGCCTGCTCGAGGGCTGCAGAGCCCCATCCTAAGTCTCATCCCCAGCATGACCTACCTGGCCAGCAATACTCAGGATCTGCCACCACTGCACAGGATTGGGGCCGCGGCACTGATGGTTCAGATTGTGGGCAGTACCCAGCCCAATTCCCACTCACTTTTGTTGACCACACGCCTGTGCTGTTTGCAGATGGTACAGATTTAAAAGAGAAGTCATATCCTGCTGTTAAAGTGGAACTGTTGGACTGACTTGAGGGATTTTTCAACACCTGTAAAACTAAAGAGAAGCTGGGAGAATTATCAGAAGAGTTCTACAAAAATGAACTACTATCGATTGAAATGTTGAATATACATGTCCCTGCAGTTGCTAAATTGAGACGTCTTTTAGACAGTTCTCCTAGGGAAGATTTACTAGACATTCTGACATCACTTATCCAAACAAGCAACAGAAATGCTCCAAATTTTAGATACTGTGACTCTGGAGGAAACTGTCCAAGATGATGATACCACTGCTGGTGAAACAAATGCAAGAATTGAAATTGCTTTAAAAAAACAGAAAACTTGGGGCCGGCCTGGTTGCACAGTGGTTAGGTTTGCGTGTTCTCCTTCAGTGGCCTGGAGTTTGCCGGTTCAGATCCTGGGTGCAGACCTATGCACCATTCATCAAGCCATTTTGTGGCAGGAGTCCCACATATAATGTAGAGGAAGATGGGCATGGATGTTAGCACAGGGCCAGTCTTCCTCAGCAAAAAGAGGAGGATTGGTGGTAGATGTTAGTCAGGGCTAATCTTCCTCAAAAAAAAAAAATTATAACAATAAAACAGAAAAAGTGAGAAAGATGATAATAAATGCATTATATGAATATGCCTCAATAGGATTTCACACATCCTAGGTACTTTATTTTCTGGCACATTGTTATGGGATATCATGCAGGTGATTTCGACATATCCTGTGTGTTTTCCATGCGTGTCCGACACCTGATTCTGGCGTGTCCGGCAGGTAGTTTCAGTGAATCAGGCACCTGGTTCCGGCGTATCCAACAGGTGGTCCCGGCATGTCTGGTAGGCGATTCCAGCACATGTGACATGTGGTTCCGGCGTATCCGGCAGGGGATTTCGACGTCTCCGGCAGGTGGTTCCAGCATGTCCAGCACCTGGTTCTGGCATGTTTTGCAGGTGGTTCCGTCATGTCGGCACCTGGTTTTGGCATGTGCGACACCTGTGTCTGGTGTATCTGGCAGGTGGTACTCACAAGACTGGCAGGTGGTTCAGATGTGTCTGGCACCTGGTTTTGGCATGTGCGACACCTGCGTCTGGTGTATCCGGCAAGTGGTTCTCACAAGACTGACAGGTGGTTCAGCTGTGTCAAGCAGGTGGTTCTGGCATTTCAGGCACCTGGTTCTGGCTTCTGCTGTACCTGTTTCTGGTGTATCCATCACATGGTTCCAGCGTGGCTGGCACATGGTTCTGGCATATTCGGCAGGTGGCTTCAGCGTACTGGGTGCCTGGTTCCGGCGTATCTGACAGTGGGTTCCATGGTTTCTGGCAGGTGGTTCCTGCGTGTCTGGCATGTGGTTCCGGTACGCTCTGAATGTGGTTCCAGCATGTCCGTCTGGCGGCTACCATGTGTCCAGGACCTGATTCCATCGTGTGCGGTTGGTACTTTCAGAGTGTCCAGGTGTTGGTTCCAGCATGTCTGGCCGTTGGTTCCCGCATGTCCAGGGGTGATTCCGGTGTGTCCAGCAGGTTGTTCCCGCCTTTTCCAGAAATTGCTTCTGGTGTACCCAGGACCTGGTTCTGGTGTATCCGGCAGGAGATTTTGGCGTGTCCAGCAGGTTGTTCCAATGTGTTACGCTGATGGTTCCGGCCTCCGTGGCAGGTGTTTGTGGCATGTCTGGCACCTGATTCTGGCGTATACGGCAGGTGGTTTCAGAGTATCTGGTACCTGGGTGCGGCACATCCAACAGGTGGTTCCGAAGTGTCTGGCAGGTGGTTCCGAAGTGTCTAGCATGTGGTTCTAGTACGTTCGGAAGATGGCTCAGGCGTGACCGTTGGGTGCTTCAGGCATGTGCGGGAGTTGGTTCTGGCGTGTCAGAGTCATGGTCCCAGCATGTCCGTCATTTGGTTCCAGGTGGTTCTGGCTTGTCTGGTGGGTGCTTCTAGTGTGTCTGGCGGGTCGTTCTGGCATGTCTGTGTGGTGGTTCCAGAGTGTGTGGCGGGTGGTTACGGCATGTCTACCAGGTTTTTCCAGCACCCAAGGTGCCTGGTTCCAGCGTATCGGGCAGGTGATTTTGGCGTGTCCAGCAGGTGGTTCAGGTCTGTCCGGGAGATGGTTCCGGCGTGTCCAACATGTGGTTCTGGCATATCTGAGAGGTGGCTCCGGTGTGTCCGGCAGGTGGTCCCATTCTCTCTGGCACATGGTTACGGGGTATCATGCAGGTGATTTCAACGTGCCCTGTCGGTTGTCGAGGCCTGTCTGACACCTGGTTCTTGTGTGCCCGGCAGGTAGTTTCAGTGAATCAGGCACCTGGTTCTGGCATATCCAACAGGTGGTCCCGGCATGTCTGGTACGTGATTCCCGCCTGTGCAGCACATGGTTCTGGCGTATCCGGCAGGTGATTTCGACGTGAGCGGCAGGTGGTTCCAGCATGTCAGGCACCTGGTTCTGGCATGTCTTGCAGGTGACTCACTCGTGTCTGGGACTTGGTTCTGGCATTTCTTTAAGGTGGTTCATTCATGTCCAGCACCTGGTTTTGACGTGTACAACACCTGTTTCTGGAGTTCTTGGCAGGTGGTTCTCACAAGACTGGCAGGTGCTTCAGGCGTGTCCAGCAGGTGGTTCTGGCATGTCGGGCACCTGATTCTGGTGTGCCCAGCATGTGGTTCCAGACTGTCTGTCAAGTGGTTCAAGCTGGTCTAGCAGGTGTTTCAGGTGTGTCCAGCAGCTGTTTCAGGCGTGTCCGGCACCTGGTTCTGGCCTGTGCTGGACCTGTTTCTGGTGTATCCGTCACATGGTTCCAGCGTGTCTGGCACATGGTTCTGGCATATTCGGTAGGTGGCTTCAGCATACTGGGAGCCTGGTTCCGGTGTATCTCACAGTTGGTTCCATGGTGTCTGGCAGGTGGTTCCTGTGTGTCTGGCATATGGTTCTGGTACATTCGAAAGGTGGTTCCGGCATGTTCAGCAGGTTGCAACAGTGTGTCTGGGACCTGATTCCATCCTGTCCGGTTGATGCTTTCAGAGTGTCCTGGCTTTGGTTCCGGCCTGTCTTGCAATTAGTTCCCACATGTCCGGTGGGTGATTCTGGCGTGTCTGGCAGATTTTCCAGCCTTTTCCAGAAATTGGTACTGGCGTATCCAGGACCTGGTTCCGGTGTATCTGGCAGGTGATTTTGGCGTATCCAGCCTGTTGTTCTGGCGTGTTAGGATGGTGGTTCCAGCTTGTGTGGCAGGTGTTTGTGGCGTGTCTGGCACCTGGTTCTGGCATATTTGGGAGGTGGTTTCAGTGTATCTGGTACTTGGTTCTGGGATATCCAACAGGTGGTTCCGAAGTGTGTGGCATGTGGTTCTGGTAGGTTCAGAAGATGGTTCCGGCCTGTCCGTTAGGTGCTTCCAGCATGTCTGGAAGTTGGTTCTGGTGTGTCAGACTCATGTTTCCAGTGTGTCCAGTGGGTGGTTCCAGGTGGATCTGGTGTGTCCGGTGGGTGCTTCCGGTGAGTCTGCTGGGTCATTATGGGATGTCTGTGTGGTGGTTCCAGAGTGTTTGGCGGGTGCTTTCGGCATGCCTGTCGGGTTTTTCCAGCCTCTAAGGTGCCTGGTTCAAGCATATCCAGCAGGTGAGTTCTTTCTCAGCTTCCTAAAGAGCTGGAAGCAAGACAGTTTGTGGCTTGTCTCCGCTTGAGGGATGGAGGCAGTGCTTTGTGCCATCCACCTCTCGAGCAATATAGGGCATGGTTGAGAGCAAATGGGCCTTTCTGACATAGGGGCTTTCTGACACTCTCTCCACGAATGCACAAGGACAGTTGGTTAAAAGCCTCTTGTCTCTATCCTCCTAAGCTTGTGGAATCACAATCATTCGGGCCTTGGCCCCCTTGCTTAAGGGGAAGATGTAGCCATTACCCCTGAGCCGGGTTGGCAAGAGGGAAATGTGGCAGAAGCAGAAGTTCTAAAGCAGCGAGTTAAGGGCTGGGAGGAAATGGCGTTCAGCTGCCTGTGTATGAGAGGTTCCCAATATGCTATAAGAGCACTGTGGAAAGCGACTTCTTTCTCAGCTTCCTAAAGAGCTGGAAGCAAGATGGTTTGTGTCTTGTCTCCCCTTGAGGGATGGAGGCAGTGCTTTGTGCCTTCCACCTCTAGAGCAATGTAGGGCACTGCTGAGAGCAAAGGGGCCTTTCTTCCATAGGTGCTTTCTGACACTCTCTCCTCCAGTGCACAAAAGCAGTTGGTTAAAAGCCTATTGTCTCTCTCCTCCTAAGCATGTGGATGCACAATCATTCGGGCCTCAGCCTCCTTGCTTAAGGAGAAGATGTAGGC
The DNA here is from genome assembly GCF_041296235.1 of Equus asinus. Classification (NCBI taxonomy): domain Eukaryota; kingdom Metazoa; phylum Chordata; class Mammalia; order Perissodactyla; family Equidae; genus Equus; species Equus asinus. Next base: position 135,134 of record NW_027225344.1, on the reverse strand, counting down.
ATTTTGTCTGAGCCGGGTTGGCAAGATGGAAATGCCCCAAAAGCAGAAGTTCTAAAGCAATGAGTTAAGGGCTCCAAATAAACAGCATTTCAGGTGCCTTTGTATGAGATGTTCAAGGTACACTATAAGAACAGTGTGGCAAGTGAGTTCTTTCTCAGCTTCCTAAAGAGCTGGAAGCAAGATGGATTATTGCTCATCTCCCCTTGAGGGTTGGAGGCAGTGTTTCGTGCCTTGCAATTTTAGGGCAATGTAGGACTCTGCTGAGCAAACTTGGCCTTTCTTCCATAGCTGCTTTGTGAACACTCTCTCCACCCATGCACAAGGGCGGCATGAGAGGTTGCCAGTATGCTGTAAGAGCACTGTGGAAAGCGAGTTTTTCTTAACTTCCAAAGAGTGGTTGGTTAAAATCCTATTGTCTCTCTCCTCCTAAGCATGTGGAAGGACAATCATTCGTGCCTCAGCCGAATGATTCGGGCGGGACTTGTGTGACCCACCTGCCTTAAATGCTGGAACCAACTGTTGGACACTTCAGAAGCATCATCTGGAAACGGTGGAACCACCCATCGCAGATGTGAGAATCAGGTCCAAAACGTGCCAGAAGCACCTGCAGGACACACCAGAACCATCTGACTCAAACGCCAAAATCACCTGCCGGATACACAAGAACCACTTGATGGACACTCCAGAATCACATGACGGGCATGAAAGAACCATCTCTCAGAGTGCCAGAACCATGTGCTGGAAATGCCGGAACCACATCACTGACAGACATGAACCACCTGCTGGACACGCCTGAACCACCTGCTTCACTCGCTGGAACCACCTTCTGGACAAGCCAAAATCACCTGCCGGATACACTGGAACCAGGCCCCTTAGAAGCCGGAAAAAGCCAACAGACATGCCAGAAGCACCTGCCGCACACTCTGGAACCACCATACAGACATGCCTGAATGACCCGCCATACACACCAGAAGCACCCACCAGACACGCCAGAACCACCTGGAACCACCCACCGGACACACTGGAACCATGACACTGACACGCCAGAACCACCTTGCAGACATGTCAGAAGCACCCAAAGGACATGCTGGAACCATCTTCCGAACGTACCAGAACCACATGCCAGACACACAGGAACCACCTGTCACACACTTCGCAACCACCTGTTGGATATGCCGAGACCATGTGCCAGATACACTGAAACCACCTCCCGAATACGCCAGAACCAGGTGCTGGCCATGCCACAAACACCTGCCAGACAAGCCGGAACCACCAGCCTAACACGCCAGCACAACCTGCCGGACATGCCAAAATCACCTGCTGGATAAACCGGAACCAGGTCCTGGATACGCCAGAACCAATTTCCAGAAAAGGCCAGAGCAGCCTGCCAGACAGCCTGGAATCCCCCGCCAGGCATGCGGGAACCAACTGTCAAACACGCCGGAACCAACACCTGGACACACTGAACGCACCAACCACACACAAAGGAATCAGGTTCCGGACACATGGTAGCCACCAGTCGGACACGCCGGAACCACCTTCAGAACATACTGGAACCATATGCCAGACACACAGGAACTACCTGCCAGACACCACGGAACCAACGGTCAGATACGATGGAACCAGGCGCCCAGTACGCTGAAGCCACCTGCTGAACACGCCCAAACACTGTGCTGGACATGCCAGATCCATATGATGGATACACCAGAAACAGGTCCAGCACAGGCCAGAACCAGGTTCCAGAAACAGCTGAAACAGCGGCTGGACACACCTGAACCACCTGTTAGACCAGCCTGAACCACTAGATGGAGAATCCTGAACCACATGCCAGGCACACTGTAACCAGGTGCCCGACACGCGAGAACCACCTTCTGGACACGTCTGAACCACCTACAAGTCTTGTGAGAAACACCTGCCGGATACACCAGATACAGGTGTCGCACACACCGAAACCAGGTGATGGACATGACTGACCACCTGCAAGACATGCCAGAACCAGACATGCCAGATGGGGAAGAGGTGATTTTGGGGGAGAGGAGCTTTGTAGATTTCTCACTTGGGCACTTACCTGTTTTGTTCTCCATCCAGGGTTTCTCCTGGGAGCAAGTTCTTGAGAAATCTATAATGAAAAGTATGAGCTATCTACATAGGGAGAACTCAGACTTCGTTCAGCAATTTCCTGGGCGTCTGGAGACTCGATAGAATACTTTTTTCTTTTTCCATTGCCAACACCCATGCCCATTCAGGCCTATGTGAGTTTTTACAATGCTCCTCCAACTGGTCTCCAGGCCTCCAGCGTGCCTCATTTCTCTTCATCGTAGAGGACAATAGCAGATCAATGTTTCTGAGGCATGGCTCCACCAGTGCCCTCTCTGATGCGGAAACCTTCCTCTCACTGCCTACCTGATAGACTCCAACTCTCTGCCTTAGCACTCAAGGGCCCCTCCGCCTTTCATGTATCCCACAGTCCTGCCAAACCGAACAGTACCCACTACCCAAAAACACACATTGCATTCTTCTCTTTCACCTCTGCCTGATCAGATGATGGACTTGAAACAAAGCCATCATTTGCTAGTTAAGTGACTTTTGCACAGGTCATTTCACCTCCCTGACCCTCAGTTTCTGCATATATAAGTGATGAATAGTAAGAGTCACCTCATATTGTTCTTATAAAGAATTAAAATTGACTTAGAGAGCATATGCAAAAACAGCTGGCTCCCTGCCTGACATGCTGCAGTCACCAATAATTATTCGGATCTAAATATTGGCTCATGCCATGCCCTGCTTCTTTTCCTATTAAAACCTTATCCTTCAAAAATCGGTGTGTACCCTTTCTTGAAGACCAGCCCAAGGTGTAAACTGAAGTTCATTTTCCTAAGCTGCTCAGTAACATTTATAACGCAAAGTCTAATGCGTTAGACCGTTGTTTTTTTTTTTTAAGCAAAAGAAGCTAACTCTGGCTAACTTCAGTTTTCTTATTAAAGAAATTGACTAGAAGGATTTACGGTAACTCACATAACTGAAGGGAATTTTTGAAAAAATCAACAAACAAAAAGCAAAAATAAGCTTTGGAAGACACAATAGAGCACAGTGTATAGTTATTATTACTGCCGTTCACCAAATATTGTCGGCTCTTCTCTGGCACACAGAAGGGATGTATCTTCTTGGCCCCTTAAAGTCAAATGTGACTTTGTGAGCCTTTGGCAAATGAAACTTGAGCAAAAATGAGGCTGTCTCTTCCAGACAAACCTTTGGCAAACAGTAGGAGTGTGTTTTTCCTGCCTGGCAGTTGTGCAAGAAGTTGGATCGAGCATCTTTTAGCTGCCATCTACTCAATCCTCCAGACTGAGCAAGGATAATACAGAGCCAGCTCCTGATGACATGGAGCATGTTCGAGAAATAAACCTTGGTTATTTTTAGCTGAGACTTAGGAGTTTGTTGTGAATACAGCACAACATGGACTATCTGACTGGTGAAAACATATGTAGGGGAGGAAGACATTTCCTCTTCCCAAATGTGGGTTCGTCTGGCTGGAGAACGAATTAAATTCACATGAGACAGAAAAGCAAGAGAAAATTGGACAAAGCTTTATGAGGAACCGTGGCCCGGTGCCTTTCTTCCCGAAGGAAGAAAGGGCACCAAAGAAGTGGGGTGCACATAGTGGTTATATACCGCCAAATGGGGTGTTTCACATGTGATTGAAATGTCCCTCCCACAATAGTCACAAGATTGCCCTGTCGGCACTTGATGGACACAGCAGGTAGTGGGTCTGCTATCTCAGTGGGCATAGCAGGACTCAAGTCGATTGTCTGGAGCTGGGCGGTCACAGGTGAGCTCAGCAATCAGTTCCTAGCCTAAGGAAAGATGCTTAATCCTTAAGAAATGCCAACGTTGGGAGGGGGAGGAAAGTCAGTTACAGGAGGTTACCAGACTAGCACAATAAAATGCAGATTTAAGTCCTTGCCTTTGGTATTGATTAAGAGTTTTTAGAGAGAAGGTCATCTCCTTTCTTCTTCCTGGTACAGGGAGGGAGGCAACTTTTACAGATAGAGATTTACCTTACAAATGTAAATGTGCCCTAACAAAGGGCAAGTTCCATTCCTCCTTCCCTGTCCCAGTTTCTCAAAAGCAATCAGCCTCAAATAATCCTGATGCCAAAGAGACATATCTTGGGGTGGCCATTTCCAGGTCCCCACACATACATATTACCAATTTCCTGTGCTGTTGACCAAAATGACTTCAGTGAGCCAATATTAGAATTCCTTTTCACAAAGGTGGATAAGTGACAGATTAGAAGTCTACACTGTCCCAGGAGTGTAGACAGATACCATGCTTATATATAGCAAAAATATTTCCTCATTTTGTCCTTTACCTGTCAATAAAAAAGCATATCTATAGAAATCTGGAGGTAAAGCTCCAGACAAAACCAACATGGTGACAAGGAGGAACATTACATACTTGTAAAAGGAGCGACAGATGAGAAAATAATAATAATGGCTGGGAACTTATAGAACCTTGCATTGAAAGGGATCTCATATGGAACTCAGGAAATATTTATAGCTGAAAGCACTACATGACAAAATCTGGTGGATGGAATTAAACAATACTTAGAAGAAAGATACCTTCAACATACGTATCTAAAAAGAAAAATTAGAAACCAATGAGCTACTTGTTCAAGAAGCTAGACAAAGAGCAAGACAGTAAAGTCAGGAAGAAAGGAAATGAGAAAGAGAAATGCCAAACCTTTGTTTCTATTTATTTGCTCTTTATTTATTGCTATGGACTGAATTCTCTCTCCCCACCATTCATATATGGAAGCCCTGACCCCCCCTTGTGACCATGTCCAGACACAAGGTCTTTAGGAAGTAATTATGGTGAAAATGAAGTCATAATGGTGGAACCTAAATCAGATAGGACTGCGGCCTCATCAGAAGTGGAAGAGATCTCTCTTTCTGTTTCTTCACACGCATACACACACCCCACCATCTGAGGACTCAGTGAGAAGGGGACCTTATGCAAGCTGAGGAGAGAGCCCTCGCCAGAACCTGACCATGCTGGCATCCTGCTCTCAGGCTTCCAGCCCCCAGAATGGTGAGAAAATAAATTTCTGTTGTTTAAGTCACCCACGCTATGGCATTTTGTTATGGGAACCCAAGCTAAGATGCTTATCTTTCACAGTTTGTTCCTAGGTTCTGGTACCAATTCCAATGTGTGTGGGGTTGTGGGTCGGGGGAGTCCCCCCCACCAACAAGCAATTCTTGGGACACCAGCTGGGTGTCCTACAACTCAACTCGATTCTGACACTATGTACCCAGAGACAGCATCACACCCCACAGGTTAAGGGTTCAGCCCCACAAGACTGCCCCCACTGCAGGTGCCAACAGCAAGTCTAGGTTGTCGCCTATGCTTCTGAGCAACTGGCTGTCAGTAGGAGGTTCCCAAGACTCTCTACTCCGGTTCGACGAATTTGCTAGGGTGGCTCACAGAACTCAGAGAAACCTCTTACTTACTAGATTACCTGTTTATTAGAAAAGGATATGACTCGGGAATAGCTCGATGGAACAGACGCACAGGGCAAGACATGGGGAAAGGGCACTGAGCTTCCACGCCCTCTCCAGGTAACCACTCTCCCAGAACCTGCACGTGGTCACCAACCTGGATGCTCTTGGAAATCTGTCCTTTTGGGTTTTTATGCATAAGCCGTTTATTTATTCTCTTACCCTCGGCTGCTGTTTTTCCTTCCCCATTTATAGCCCAAAGCCAATCAAAGAAGGACATGTGCAGTGTGATGCTGTTCCTGCACATTTTTTAAGTGCATAACAATGTAAGAATTTGTTAACGGAGACATACACATGTATGTCTTGACTCTGCATAAAAATGTAATCTTTTGTTAATGGAGCCATGCACATGGATATTCTTGGAATCATAAAGAATGTAATTAATTTTAGGATATTGATACCTATGATGAGGGAGGGAGGAGAACGGGATGGAAATGTGAATTTTAGGTGTGACGGCAACATTTTGCTTCTTAAAAACAGAGATATCGTTGTGGGCTGAATCATGTCCCTGAAAATTCATATGTTGAAGTCCTAACTCCAGGACCTAAAAATAGGGCTGTATTTGGAGAGAGGGCCTCTAAAGAGGTAATTAAGGTAAAGTGAGGTCACATGGGTAGGCTCCAATCCAATGTGACTGATAGTCACGTAAGAAGAGAAGATTAGAACTCAGACACACACAGAGGGAAGACCGTCTGAGGACACAGGGAGAAGCGGCCGGGGAGAGAGGCCTCAGAAGAGACTATACCGGCCAACGCCTTGATCTTGAACTTCAGCCTCCAGAACCGTGAGAAAATAAATTTCTATTGTTTAAGCCACCCTACGTGTGGTATTTTGTCATGGCAGCCCCAGCAAATGAATGCAACATCGGAAGCAAATAGGGCAGAATTTAACGTCTGTTCTTTCTGGGTATTGGGGCCGGAGATAGAGGTCATACTATGTACTCTTCTGCATATTTGAAATATTTCCATAATAGTTAAGAAAATAACAAGCAGATCCCGAAAAAGAATAACCAGAGAGTAGAAATTTATGTGTGATTACCTTACAGGCCAAGGTGGGTTTCGTGTTGGGCAGGTGGTTCTCTTCCACAGGGTGTGTCAGTCACCCATGAATTCCCGTCTCTTGGCTCTGCCATTCCTGATGCCTGTATCATTGTCTGCAACCAATCTGCACAAGGAGAAAGAAGGAACACGGAGAAGACACACCTGCTTTCAAAAGTTCCAACCTGGAAATGGCACACACCACTTCCACTCCCATTGCATTGGCTGAAACATAGTCACACGCCACACCTCACTGCAAGTTGCTGGGTGACTGCCTTCCTGGGCACCCAGGACAAGGATGTGGACAAACAGCCAGTAGTCCCACCCACAATGTCATCAGGTTGACCCTGGTCTTCATGCTGCTGCTCAGTCTACAGCGTGTCTGCCAGCTCTATGGTTAGGGTTTAGATATTTTACAAAGTCGCGGGGTTGGGGGTCATGGTTTGGGACTTCAAAGAGGAGGAAGCCGATTCACAAGGAGACAGGAAACCAAATGTTTGCTGGGCCATCTCTAAACAAATGAGAGAGAACTTGTGTAAAATGGGCCCGGCTAGGTACCTTCTTCTCTACCACATCTAGAGTTCCCTACGTTGACAGCTCCTTCCTGGAACAGGCCTTCTGTCTTAAATTCTTTTAGGCAGTTAGGGGCGAGGCCAAAGTTTCTTTTATATATAAATTTTATGTGTATATATGTAATTTATAGAACTAAATAAATGAATTTAAATATAGATACAATGGATTATATATTCTATTATATATCAATATTAATATATATTATATATATATAGATAATCTCCTTGGTTCTCCAGAGAACCCTGACAAATACAGGAGGAGTTAATATTCTTTTCTCGATGGCATTTACATTTAATCATTTGAAATTCTTAGTTATGACATTGTTATGGCTTGCAAGGAAGTGTCCTTTTCAGTGTTTCATTTAGAGGCCTCAAGATACCAATTTTAAAAAGTTTCCCATTTTATTTGTTTGGTTTGATAGGCTTTTTCCAATTGAGTGCACAGATAAACCAATTTAGGTATTTCAAAGGAGCCCCATTTAGGCCAGCGAAGCTTTAAATCACCCTGAGTAATCTGAGCCCAGTGGGACAGAAATCTACATGTAGAAGGTCTGTATTCTTTAAAGACAAAACCAGCAGGAGTCCCAGAGTGGGGCTGTTCTTCGGTGGTCCTCTTAGAAAATGGACTTCTCATTTGTATGAACTTACCAAAGGATCAAAGGCCCAGAAAAGGAGTGAAAGAAACAGAAGTTTCTAACAAAGCTGACAATGGAAGGATGGCCAGAACCAGTATCAAAGGACGCCTACATAAAGAGTCTGGACCTCTACCAAAAATGGGTGGTCCAGGCCCAGGAGGACTTACCACCAGGAACCAGAGCCACCAGGAGGAGACGACAGAGCACAAAAGATTCTTTGCAGGCACCTTGCTTGTGTCTGTGAAGTGGCACCAGAATTGAAGGTCAGTAGCTAGGGATCCCACTTCTGTCACCACGTAAAGTCAGCAAATAAGAGGCATAAACTGCAAAAGAACCAAAAAGTTTATTTGGGGTCTCAAGAATTGCAATTCAGGAGATGTAGATTCGAGTAGAAGCTCAAATGTGCTCCTAGGAAGACAAAGGAGGCAGGGGTATATAAAAGGAAAGGACACAGGCTTACAAAGCTCTACAGTGAACAGTTAATGACTGGTTCTGGCATGGGGTGAGCTGACTTGCCAGAACATAGTTGGTCCTAGGCAGACTGCCCCTTCTTGGAATGAGGAAATACTTCAAGATGTGACCTCTGCTGTCAGGTAAAGCTCAAAAGTTCAGTTAACGTCTGGTGGTGGATGTGGTGTACAAGCATAAGCCCCACTTCCTTAATGGCCTCCCAGCTCCATTTTAGAAGCCTTGAAAATGGTACTCCATTTTGTCATTGTCATCCACCACAGTCACGCACCATGTAACAATATTAACGATGTTTCGGTCACTAATGGACCACATACATGAGAGTGGTCCCATACGGGTAGCACCACATAGCCTGGGTGTGTAGTAGGCTCTACCACTTAGGTTTGTGTAAGTACACTGTGTGATGTTCACACAACAGTGAAAGTGCCTAATGATGCATTTCTCAAAACATGTCCCTTTCATTAAGTGAGGTATGCCCGTACTGATTTTAGTCTTGTGAATGTTGAATAATGAATTATTCATTTCAATTATTTGAGCCAGCCCCACTGGCTGAAGACGGTAAAGGCTGACTGAAGCAAGAAACTAAAATTTGTTATTCAACATTCACAAAACCAAATGAGTAAAGAACTTTAAGTTCTATATCAGGGTTCATGTAAGGCAAAAACATTCTAAAGGAAAGATGGATTTGAGGACATATATGATTCTGAGTATAAATGTCTGGGTACTAGCAAAAATTCCAGGGAGCATTTCAGACTTTTGAGGCAGTGGAATTGGTGAAACCAAAGTCAAGCTCTCCAAACAGTCAAGGGGGCCCAGGCAATATCTGGAGTACAGGTGGAACAGGCAGAAAATTCCATTAATGTAATTGTATGATATGATGAACGGACAGAGTTGGAAAATAGGATGGCAGGGTAGGGCAGAGGGACCTGGAGGGCCCAGGATGGATGGAGAGATCAGCTGGGCTGGTGGGGGGAAGGGGCCATGGGCACACCCTCTTCATGTCCCCTCCCCCACCCTCTGAAACCCTTTGTGACTCTTCAGTGCTCTGTGATGCAGGCCTGGGATTATAGGCAAGTGTGGACACTCTCAGAGCTCAGTTGCCTCAGGCAGCCTTGCGATTCAGAAAATGGAGTTCAGTCAATGGAATGTTCTCTCATTTCTGAATAGCCATATTGAGTTGTTGTTGAGCATCTGCTCAACATTCTTAGATAGTGACCACAACCTCACCATCGTGTGTGGGTTGTGGTTGCTTCTTCTGTTCCTGTGCTTCCTGGTGGGGATTCCATCTTTACCAACCTTCTGGAAAACCAAAATCTACCAAAAGGTAAGGATCCCTGGGCAAGCCACCAACAGGGATTTTTTATTGTTGTTTCCATTTCTAGTCCCACATTTTTAAATGAGTTGGTCCAGAGAGACTCCTAAGATGGCAAGTCTGAATAGAGGATAGAACATCATCCTTCTAGGGGAATAGGCCAGGCAGGACTAGGGGTTCAGCTGGGACTGTTTCCCATTTAAAACTCACAGACCATCTGGGTGTGGTGGAGGATTCCTGGATAAAATCCCATCACTGATTTCACGGCCCTGCATTAGGTTATTTAGAGAGTTTGGGATCTGTGTAGGAGAACACTGTTCCCAACACTGGATCATGAGTCACGTTCCCATGTCGGGCGTCATTCGACCAAACTGTCCTTTGTATTGGGCAGATCAGGAGAGCAGGGCTGAGCCTCTGAGCAGACACTGGAGTGTGAGCTCTGTCCCAGGATACAGGGTCCTATCTGAGGAAGCACAGATGTGACTGTGGGCCTCAGAGTCTATGCCTTCCTTGAGCAGAGGACTTCTGACTGAGAATATCAAGTGTGGACTCTAGCCAAAAATCCTCCTTCGAGTTTTTCAAAGAAGGAAAAATTGAAAGTATCTTATCACCTTTAGAAATTCAGAAAGGGAAAGAACACAAAGTGCTAGTAATAAAAATGGAGAGTGACATTAATCTTGGATGAATATCTGAGTTTCCTAGAGAGAGGAGCAAGCCAACTAAGTCCTCGCTCCTCATTCTTTTCTTTTTGTTCTCAGCGTCAGGGCAGAGCCAAGAGGAGAAGAAGAGGTGGAACATCAAGTGGTAAGGTTCCACCTATCCCACCTGAGCTCTCCAAGGGTGACCCTTCCTGTCCTCTCCATGAGGTCCCAGGTCCATGGTCTCTGAGGATGTCAGTCGCTAGATAGAGTCCCTCTCAGAAGATAGAGGCCTCAGAGGAAAGGCTCATGGGAAGGTAGTCAGAACCCGAGACATTTCTCAGATTCCTGCTCTGCCCAGCTCTGGGCATGAAGCAGTGATGGGCCTGGACAATGGGTGTTGCCCAGTGGGTGGCCGTGGGAGACGTCAAGAGTCAGAACTTCTGTCTCCTGACCTTGTAGAAACTACGTTGACTTCCTGGATGATCAGACTCCTCGAGGTAACCATTGACCTATGTTCCTCACATGGTGGTTTTGAACATCCCATGGGATAATGTATGTGACAGTACTTTATAAATGAAGCAACAAACACATGTGAACCTTATTAATATTATCATTGACCGTTTGACCACATCTACTGGTTCTTGGGGCTTTCAGAGTTAACAGCCCGTTAATATCCCAAGGGTCTCCCCTAAAGGGACTCCTGTGTAACACCTATGCTTCTGCCTTTATTACATGTAATTCACTCTTCTGGTTTCCCAGGTTGGAGAAATTACCAGAGGGAAACAGAGGAGAAAAGGAGGCTAATTTCTATTCTGAAAAGGTGACTAGTCTTTTCTTTCCTGATCCCTCTTTGACATGTTCTCTGCAATTCCAGGGATTCAGTACAGCCTGCAGTAGTCATGGGAGGGGTTTGCCATAGGAGTGGGTATGTGAATGAAGGCCTTGGGGTGAGGGCTGCTGAGTGTATGGTGAAGTCATAGACGTGGGGCATTGTGAAGGGGCAGCAGGCTTCAGGTGGCCCCTCCCCTGACAGGCCAGCAGGTCCTCCTTTCCTTGTTCTGGTCCGGGCTACAGTTTTCTACTTCCTGTCTCCCGCAGGCCCCTAGGCCGGCCTCTCGATACCACCCGCTTTCGTCAACTATTATGCCCAGACCCCTCCTGTGAGGTGTGTAATAGCACAACTGCTGAGATCAATCGGCTCCTGGAGGACCTGGAAGATGATAACGCCTCTGTGTCCTCTCTGGCTTCCACAGCTTCTGGGACTGAGTCATCATTCACTCTGTCCTCTGCCTTCTCAGAAGTCCCTCCAGGAGACCTAACACCATCCCCTCCACCTGACCCTTCCCCACCGCCCCCCTCCGTCCTCTCACTTAACCCAATGACACCCTTAGCTGACTTTCTTTCACCCTCACCACCGGGTCACTCTATGCCACCAGAGCCTTTTCCTCCCTTGGAGTCCAAATTCCCAGCAGACCGTTCCCCACCCCAACCCCTTGCCCTTCCCCCTCTGCCACCACATGACACCCAGGCAACGGGTCCTATTCTCCAACCAGAGGCCACTCTGTCTCTGAATACGATCTTCTCTCTTGACCGCACCCTTTCCCAAGATATTAACCCCTTACCAAATTTGTCCCAGATAATCAATCCCACTGATTCACTGGCTTGTCATCACACACCACCAAGGCTGTCTGTCTCACCACCGACAGACCACCCTTTAACTGTGACTCAATCTAAATCGGTTTCCATCTTATTGAAGTCTGTTCCAGAGAACTCATCTCCAGATAGCCCTGGTGGGTTGTCCACTTATGTCCCAACAGTCAGAGGCACTGACCATTCAAGCCTGTCAATTTCAGAATTATCCTGGTGGCAAGCTTCTGCCAAAGACTTGTTCTTAGCACCTTCCACCTTGGCACCATGTGATTTTAATCGAGAGTTTCTTGCCCTCCATTCTTCAGAGTCCTCTCTGGAGAGACACCCTACAGCTAACCTTATAGAGCCTGGTAACCTCTCATTTCTCAGCCCTCATGTCCTGGCACTCCTGGAGAGACAAGTCTGAAAGAGGAGGGATTTCCTGATGTGGAAGGAAAAGGAGAAGGAGAAGGGTTCTTTTCCAAAAAAGATTAGGCCAGACTACCAACTAAATCCTTCGGGGAAAATGCTAGAGTCAAATGCTGATGAGTGTGACTCAGCATTCTCCCTTCCTTTTTGGAGCAGTGCAGGCAAACCAAAGGAGCTGCACATGCATGAGCAGCCCCCATATCCTAAAATCTGGGAGGACCATTTACAGGAAAAATGTATGCAGCTCTTCTGGGGTCTCCCATCTCTGCACAGCGAGTCCTTGCCCTCTGCTATCCGTGACTCAAGTGACTGCACCACAATCTTCCTTTTCAATACCATCTCAAATGCCTCCATGGGCCAAGAATCCCCAGTACCTCTCCAGCGCCCACCTCCATCCTTGCCTGAGATCCAGCCCCAACCCTTGCCTCAAACCCTGCCCCAATCCCAGCCCCTACCTCTCACTCAGGTCAAGTCCCAGGCCCACCTTAAATCCCCACTCCCAATCCTACCATCTGGTCCTCTACCCCAGATAAGGATCTGTGGAGTGTGTCACCATAGACCCCAGGATGAATCAGAGTCTCTCACCTCATCTGAAATTCAACAGCTGGAATGGAAAGTGTTGCAGAAGCAACAGGAAAGTTTGTGGGGTTCCCCCTCTGTAGTCCAAAGATCTCAGGAAGAATTTTGTTCTTCAGCTCCCAACTTTCCTTACCATCGGGCCTCCCAGGCCCATGCCTCCATCTCCATCCTTCCCGTAGAGTTTCCTCTCAGTGATGAGCTGAGGAAGAAACTGGAACATCACCTTCGAAAGAGGCTCATCCAACACCGGTGGGGCCTGCCCCGCAGGATCTGTGAGTGTCTGTCACTGATGATGCCTCCAAGAGATTTCTCAGAGATAGCTAAGGCAGAGAGCAATCGTGGACTCTCACGGATCTCGGTGAACAAAGATCTAAATGTTGGATTGAGCCAGTCCAAAAGCTTCCATGAGAGGGGTTCAGAACTGCTTCAGGTAGAGAAGGAGATGGGGAAGGATCAGGGGCATGGCCCAGAGAACGGCCCAAAAGCTCATCTGTTGAGTGACCCAGAGAGCTCTTCAGATAAGGATCCGGCATATGACTCTGAGAAAGACCTAAATAGTCACGTGGCAAGTCTGTCAGGGAAAAATTCAAGGGCCTTGGAGGAAAGTCTAGATCAGAAACAACTTGAAAATGTCCTGAAAGCACATTTGAGCAAGAAGTTTGAGGAAATCAGTGAGGCTCGGCTCCCTGGGACGGTGCGCAGTTCATGGCATGCCAGCAAGCAGACATTGCTGCTTTCTGACAAATCCCGCACCCAAATAACACAGAGGAGTTTGCCTCCTTCAGTGGGTGGGGACTCCTCCCTGAATACCTTCCAGGAGCTTTGCTTCATTGATTCCAGTGCGCAACAGATGATGGAAACCCATATTAAAAGCTTTCGTATGAGAATGGAGTGGGGCCTTCCCTGCAGGGTCCTTGAATCCATACAGGCGTTTAAATTGGAAGATGCTGCATCCCAGTCCTTGACCTATTTCTACTGTCCCCCCTCAAATAACCCAACTTTGGAAGTGGACTCCAAATCCGAGGGCTTCGAGCCCCATAGAGGAAGCTCTAAATCTGTTCTTCAAGAAAAAGCAGAAACAACAAATTCAGCCCTGGTCCTGGATCGTCTTTGCCCTGCTACTTCACCTATGGGCAGGCAAGGACAAGGGGTGCCGAGACAATCACCCTCTGGTATCAACCAAGAGATTGCAGAGGTTGTTCAGAGGAGTAAGGGTGCCAGGCAGACTCATCTGCCTGTCACGTGTGGCATCACAGGCAAAGCGAGTCAGAAATTTACTCAGCTAGGCAACAGATGCCCCCCAGAGCTGCCTGCAAGGCAAGCTGGTGCCAAACATGAGACAAAGGATGAGAGAGTGAGTCCCAGTGATAGAAGAGAAGGGCGACAGGACAAAAAGATGAAGTCGGAACCCTTTTCCGTGCACAGCACGGCCAGGGACATATTCAGGGCCAAGGAGCTCAACGCTCTGCAGTCAAAAACTGCTAATGTGTTGACAACCAGCAAGCCAGGAAGCTCCCAAAGGATACGTGAGAATCACAGTAAAATAGAAATTACTGGGACCATTGAAAGCCCTGCACCAAAAAGACAAGCTCCCCAAGACCCGAAGTCATCGGATCTTAAGGAACATCTGTTTAGGGAATTAAAGTCGAAACTAGAGAAGAGGAATCAGAGCCAGGTCCAAGGCCAACACACTGACAGGTCCCCTGCCTCAGAGAGCTTGACTTACAAGGCCTCACTGACTCATGCCCACGGTGTCTCCAGTGGGGACATGGGAGCTTCCCAGGTGCTGCATGTCCATCTGGAGGACACTGGGATCAGCAGGCAGCAGCGGCAGGAGCCTTGGGTCCCTAAGAAAGACCGAAAGAGGTACGAGGATAAGAAATTCCCACCAGCTACAATGAGAGTGAGCCCTCCGGGCAGCAACAAAGAAGAGCTTGGTGGAGGGGATGCAGGGTTGGGGACATCCCAACCTACAAGAAAGAGTTTCCCTACTCAGATCACAGCATCAGAGGAGACGCTTGGGAGCAAGTCTTCCCAGACCTCATCACAGAAAGCACAGCCGCCTCCTGAAAGTCTGTTCAGAAAAAAGATGAACCACATTTTTCAATGGCTTCGTCCTGGGACAAAAGGCAAAAACCAAGAACATCCCCAGGAAAAGGGCAGCCCCATATCATCTGCACAGAGCAGAGGCCTGGTTAAAGGGAGAGCTGCCGTTACTGGGACCACCACGGCTCAGAAGACCAGGACGGTCCCTGGGAAGTTCCCAGTGGAGAAACTGGGGCAGCGGTGTGCAGCAGAGGTCACCCGCCCTCAAGAGCCCCTTCCTTCCCTGAGGAAGTTTGTGAAAACTGACCAGAAGGCAGAAGAGCAGGCCCAGGCAGAGCCCGTCCAGGGACATCCTTCCAACTACAGGGCTCCCTCCTGTAAAGTGCCAAGCACCAAGTCCCGCCACCAAGAAGTTGTCTTTGCTGGCCAGAATTATCCTACATGTTCTAGACGGATCAGGGACCAGAACAGACACCCTCAGAAAGTCATGGCGTTTAAAGATCAGCTATTGGATCAGAAGCGTCCCTTATCTGTGCCCCGCAGGGAGCATGTGCCCCATCCAAGCTCCACCTGCAGGCGTCAAGCCGGCCCAGGGGCCTCCAGCTGTTCTCACCACTGCTAAAGGCACTATGTTTAGGGATCCGTCTCTATGTCAACAGAAAACGCTTTTCCAGCGTTTCGAGAGCGGAAAATTTCCCACCGCAAAATAATTCCTTCTTGTGGAGAATATTAATTCTCCCCAATAAATGATTCTCTAATAATAGTGATGTCTTTTCTGTGTCCTGTGTTGGGGGCATGGGTTTCAGGTAACTCAGGGCTTGTGCTTAGGGAAAAGGAGGAGTGAGTTCAGCTCTTACTGATTGCTTCCTCTGGCTTCTAAAAGGTCACCAGTGCTCTGGAGCTCTTGTTGACAAAGAGATATCACGTGCCCCCAAAAGCCCATTTCCTCCCTGATGAAGTTTGAGGAGGTGGGCTCTGCCTCCTGCCTCTTCGCTTAGCCTTAACGAAAGTGTAGAGCAGCTCACACCTTCCGCTCACTGAATGTTTTACATCCTTCAGAGAGTAGGGAAGACAGGTGTTCTCTATCCGAAGAGGGTCAAGAATAGGTATGCAATTCATAAAACAACAATGAAGAAAAAACAGTGGCTTCATCATGATTTAGAGGTCAGTGACCAGAGGACCCCACAGGTGGGTGAACCCTGAATGGGATTTGGGGGGTGGGGGAGGGTATTGCTGCAGTGGATCCTGGGCTGGTGGGGGAGGGGCTAGGAACAGCACAGACGCGGCTTAAGAATCTGTCATGCGAGTCATATTAATGTGTTAGGGAAGAATACTTTAAACTTTACATTGAGGTTTCCCTACTGGAAAGGCACCTGGGGGAAGTGGTTCCCCTCTGTAGGTATTTCTTCAGACTGCCAAATGATATTTTGTTGCAGAGCAAAAGCATCACTCAGCTGCCAGTAGTAACAATGTTGACCAGGTAGCCACCTACCTCCCAGGATAAAATAAAGCGGAGAGTGAGGAAAAGATGACTTGGAGTAAGCGAGGAGGGAAGAAAAAATGAAGAGGGGAAAGGAGGACCTTGCTGGTAGAACAAAGCTTTATGCCTCATCATCCATATGGTGACCCTGTCCTGTTCCCCCTGCCCCCTCCTCAATCTGATCCAGGCATCACCACCTTGAGGCTGATCCAGGCACTGCACAGCACACTGATGCCTTATTCCAAAAAGGCACTGGGCTGTTCTTTGAATACTAAACAATATCTGCAGGGAGGTCATCAGGCATGGCATCCCCCTCTTTGGGGAAGGTGATCTTGCTGCCTTCCTTCCATCTATGCTTAATAGGAATATACAAGATCTTGCCCTTAGTGTGTACAGTTCACCTATCAGGATGGAAGTGCCGCCTCTGATATTCACGGTCTTGGTGGAGCCATGGCTGGTCTCCCCCAGAACATCTGCAGCTCATGAACCAGAGGTGAGTCCCAGACTGTGCACCAGGTTACAGATATATGGGGGTCTCACCATGGACTGCACACATACCCACCCTTAAAATAGGGGTTTGGAGGAAAGGCAACTCCACTTAGACAGACTGGGACTCAAAAATTGGCTGAGTGTCAACTGGGGCAAAATTCAAACAGCATTATGATGGTGAGCATTAAATACATTAAGTTGTAGACGTCTAAGTAAAATAAAGATGGCTACAAGGGTGGAAAAATAAAATACCAATTTTGTTTTCTAAAAACAACATGATTTTAAAAATGGAAGGGAGGAGAAAAATGGAAAAATAGAATAAAATGATTGTTCTATAAGTAATAAGAGGGGGTCAAGATATAGGTGACAAACGAAATAAGACTCCGAGTAAGGGAAAGGAATTTGAGGACATTAGAAAAGATACAAGTATAATGGTAACTATTGTAACAAAACCGAACACGCACGCGCGCACACACACACACACCACACAAATGGGGTGAGTATCCCAGAGGGCACTGGAGGTAGTTTTCCCAGAAAGGCTTGTGAATGCTAGGTGTTAAAACAAAAACCAAAAACAAAACCGGTGTCCACTACAGCCTCTCTCACTCCACACTTGTATCTTCTTGTCCAGAGTTATGCCATTGAACCCACAATGTCTGAAACTTGAGGTCAAAGAAAGAATGCAGATTCTGTGGAGGTCCTGGGAGGGGGATGGGGCCCAGGGCAGGAGACTTGAAGAGGTGAGGCGGCCATGGAGGGCTCTACCATCGATGTGGATAGACCAGCCAAAGACCAGCCTCTCAGTTTCTACATCATCTCATCTTAGGGTCCTTTACTTCCATTCCAGTGTAGTTACTGCCACACTGCAGAGCTTATCACCAGGAACACTTCAGCCATCCAGATTATTACAGTCGGACATTCCACCCCTTGGCCTCGTCTCTCATTCTTCTGATTCATATGCCCCTTGTTAACTTTTCAACTCCAGGCCCTTCATTTTTCCACTTACTCCTTGTCTGTCGGTCAAGCTCTTGTTTACATTTCCTCCCTCTCCGGGGTAGACTCGATGGTCTGTCAGCTAACCAACATTTAAAAAGCTCCGCTACTAATGGGCCCCATCCAATCCCTTTTAATCCTGCCTGTCTGGCAAAATCCCATCTCTCTGCCTTTCCCAGAAATGCCTTCCTATAACTAACTGATCACTATTGGATTAAATCTCACAATGGAGTCTACCGATGCCACAGTAAATTCAGCCCCAGCACTAGCTGGAAATCACTCACTCATTCCACAAAGAATTATCCCATGCTTACTAACATGAGAACAAGACAAATGGAGCTTAGGTCGCTGTTTCCTTATTCCATTCTCTCTCCAGGGACACTCAAATTTATTTCAAATCTCCTTCACTTTCCTCAAATTTAGGCTGTCTCCATTTGCTCAGTAGATGTGCTGGACCACTGATCACAGAGGAACTAGAAGTCAGGAGACAGGAACTTTCCGTCAATAAACCTTCACAAAAACCTTTTCCCGTTCCTCCTTTCCTTCTTTCCTGTTATATGAAAAGAGGTTTCCTTCCTAACCTCAATGATTACACTTCCTGAAATGTCCTTATTGAGAGAGCTAAACCCTCGTCTTGACGGACTGAGCCCCCTTGCCAGGTATCCTCTCGTCCCCTCCCTCTCTTTAGGAGACACCCAGCTTCTTTCATTATTTTAAGCTTTCTATTACAGAAATGTTTAAACATGCACAAGAGCAGTGGGACTTCCCAGGTACCCCTTACCCCACTTTCACAGTTATCATCTGGCACGTGTGATACGGCCCGTCTCCTACAGTACGGTTAAGGGGCAAAAGCCCATGGGAACATCCTGCCATCCGTCTCTCAGGTGTATGCTTTGTGCCCATGTCACAGCTCTCACGTTTCTTTGACATTTACTACCTGTGGAGCTCACTGACCCAAAACAGATGGACAGAGCCATGGGGAGGAAACGCACTGAGCTTCAGATGCTCTGGCCATCAGTTCTGCTCAGCCCTGTAGTCAAGCCTGAGAAGTCACTGAGTTAACTCCTCCCTCCACCCCACGCAGAAAGGAATCTTCCTAAGCAAATGCAGTGCACGGTGTTGCAGTCCCTCAGTCACACAGTGACTGCAGCACGTAGAGAGCACAGAAGGAGAAAACTGTACATGTGATAAGGACTTCACATCACCATGCAAGTGCTTTCAAAGATTTAGAAGAAAGTTTCTTTCCTGTAATACATTTAAAACGAGCTACTGTATGATGAGTTAAACACAGGAGATCAAACACTTTTTTATCTCCTCTCCTTCCCCAAAAGTAAAATATTACATGAAAAGATGCTCCACATCATTAGTCACCAGGGAAATGCAAATCAAAACCACTGTGAGATAGCACTTCACACACAGGATGGCTAGAATCAAAAAGTTAGATAATAGCAAGTGTTTGAAGGCCGAGAAACTGAAACCCTTCTATGCTGCTGGTGGGTATGAAAAATGGTGCAGCTGTTTTGGAAAACCATCTGGCAGTTCCTCAAAAGTTAAACACAGAATTACCATATTACCTAGAAATTCCACTTCTAGCTATACACTCAAGAGAAATGAAAACATATGTCCACACAAGAACTTGTACACAAATGTCCATAGCAGTATTATTCATAACGGTCAAAAGACGGAAACAACCTAAACGTCCATCAACTGACGAATGGGTAAATAAATTACGGTATATCCACACAATGTAATATTTTTTGGCAATAAAAAGTACTGATACATGCTACAATATGCACAAACCCTGACAACATTATGCAGAAGTGAAAGAGGCCAGTCACAAATAACCTCATATGATTCCATTCATATGAAATGTCCACAACAGGGAAATCTAGAGAGAGAGGAAGTAGACTAGTGGTTGCTTAGGGCTGGGGGGATGAGAGGACAGGGGAATGACAGCTAAAGGTTATGAAGTTTCTTTTTGAAGTCATGAAAATGCTTTAAAATTGACTGTGGTGATGGTTACCCATCTGTGAATACACTAAAAATCATGGAATTGTACACTTTAAATGGGTAAGTTGTATGGTATGTGAACTATATTTCAATAAAGCTGCTAAAACAAGTAAAGGATTTAAAAAGAATAAGGCCCTTGAGGATGACAAGAAGGGGAGAAGATATGACAAAAGATGTCAACACAATTTTTGAAGACGGAAATCCGGTGCAGGAGTGGTAACTGACTAGCAGAGCAGAGGCAGTGCCGGCAAACCAACTCACACCACAAAACCCCAGAAGACGGACGACCCAGTGGCACCAGATAAGGAAGAAATTAAGGGTTTCATGCTGTACACATGTTGAATATTTTGTTCTTTCCTTTGGTTCTTGTTTTATATTATGTATAATTTTTTAAAAAAAAATTGGGGGGGATGCTCTTTTCCAGTATTTTGTGAAACCCTGTTGAAATGTTAGCACACTTTAAATGTGCAAAGAGGATCCAGGGTTTCTTGCCTGGGACAGAACCTGCGACAACTGTTTTAAAGTCACCACTGCACACTTCTGGGGTCTGGGTAGGCTAGCGATGGCAGGTGCGGGAATCAAAGCCAGAAATTTCAAAGGTTAGGCAAAATTTGGGACAACAGCCAATGGTCCATTTATAAAATGTATTTATTTAAAGATAAACTTGTGGAAAAGTTGCATGGATGGTAAACAACCATATACCCTTTATCCAGGTGTACCCATTAGTATTTTGACCCATTTTCGATATCTCTCCACTTTCTCTCTGTCTCCGCTCCCTCCCTCCCCTTTCTCTCTATATCAGCACACACACACACACGCACACATGGATGTCCATGAATGAGCCATGTCCGCGCCCGGGATCCAAACCGGTGAAACGCTGGGCCACCAAAGCGGAGTGTGCAAACTTAACCACTTGACCATGGGGCTGGCCCCACCTGAAACTATTGTTGGTGGAGCTGATCTTGCTCAGACTTTAAAGGATGATTTGACAATCATGAGTCCTGGGGACCTTAGGGGCAGTCAGGACCAGACTTGCTATAAAAAAAAAACAATGCCAGAGAAGCAAAGATACATAGAGGGATTTGTCTGAACAGAGACCTCCTGCAGTCGAGGGAGGGTACATGAGAGGGGTGGGCTTGAAGTGTACCTTCCTTTTGGGTAGAGACGATGGTGAAGCTGTGGATGAGGGAGAAGACAGGGAAAGAAAGGAGCTGTCATTACTGGTAAACCCTCTCACATGGGAGGGAAAGGATTGGGTGTCTGCGGCCAAGATAGATTCATCAGACTCAGCGAGGGAATGCGGGCAGGCAAAGGGAGGACATGACACAGGGCTTCATTCCAGCAGTTTAGCACTGAACAATGAAGCTGTAAAAGTTATAACTATTAAATGACTAGCTAGTGTGGGGGGAGATGAAATAAACATATATACACCATCAACAAAAAGGACATTATTGTTTAAAAAGCTACAGAGATGTCAATGGGAATTTTGGGGAAAAGATAGAAAGTAGATGGGGAAAAAAATCATAAAACCTTTCATGGAAGAAGTAACCATAGGTGTGATTCAAAAAAAATCTAAAGGTACTGTCAAATATGATTACAACTGTGCTCACTAGAAGTTATGCTAAAGAGAAGCCTAGTCCCTAAATCAAGATGAGTTTGACCCTGCAGGTCATGGTCCAGCACAATTGCTCTGTAAAATAATGGAAAAGTTTAAAATTTTGCTGGGAGGACGGGCTTTGGCAGAGAAAAAGAGGGAGCAGCAGGGTGAGACACCGTATGGGTGGAGGGGGCCAGATTTGAGAACCTTTAGAGGCTGACTAGCCTAAGAGGGATTCGGGGAAAAGAAGAACTACCAAACATTTTCAAGTTGTTTGCCCTGGGTCCACGGATGTGCCACGCCCTTGTGGCCCTCTTTCTCATGCTTTCTGTTGGTTGATACAGACTACTCTGTTCTCTCATGCTTTTGGGTGATAGTGGATTCTTTTGAGGAGATAACGGGAGGTGGGGCTGCTGCTGAGTGTATTTGTGGTTTCATACAGGTAAAAACACATCATGTATGAGGGGAAGTTTTAGTTGAAGGCCGAGTAGATCTTGGGGATGTAAATCCCTGGGCACAGGACCGACTTTCAAAGATGACGTGGGGGTCCAAAAGGAGATCACCAAGCAATAAAAGGCTCTTAGGTAACAGCTGGGTAACAGAATAAATAGAAAATTTCACCAAGGTGAAATATATGCTATGGTGAACATGTGGAGTTGGAAGGTAAGTTGGAAGGATCTAAAGGGCCTCAGAGGGGTGGACTGATTTGCTGGCCTGGATGGTGGGGGAAGGGTTGTGGGTTCATCACTTCTGTGTTTTCCCCTCCCCGACCTTCAAGAACCTTTGGTGTCTATGCTAAAGCTCTGTGATGTGGGCCTGGAACTCTAGTCTAGAATGTGCACTCTTAACGCCCAGCTGCCTGAGGTGGCAGTGCACTTCTGGTGATGCAGATCACCCTCTTTGTCTGAGGAATGTTAATGCACCATGGCTGAGCTCCAGCTTGAGTTCCTAGGTATTCCCATCCCTGCCTTCCTGTGTGGGGTGGGGCTCCTTCTTCTGTCACTCTGCTACCTAAAGAGGAGTCCATGTTTCCCAATATTTCGGAAAGAGAGAGACATCAATCAGGTAAGTAAATCAGGTCCCTCAGAAATATCAAATCTTTCTTTTCAAATAGATGCATTCAATGCTATCAATTTCCCCCTAAGTACTGCTTTTGCTATACCTTATAAATTTTAATAAGTTCTATTTTAATTTTCATTTAGTTTAAAATACTTTGAGACTTCTTCCTTGACCAATGTGTTTAGTAGCGTGTTGTTTAATCTCCAAACATTTTAGGATTTCCAGCTATCCTTCTGTAATTGATTCCTAGTTTAATTCCATTATGGTCTGAAAACATACTTTGTACAATCTCTATTTATTTTTGTTAAAGTGTGTTTTGTGGCCAAGAACGTGGTCTATCTTGGTGAATGTTCCATGAGCGTTTGAGAAGAATGAGTATTATCGGATGAAGTACTCTACAAAATGTCAATTAGACCACGTTGACTGATGGTGCTGTTCAGGTCAACTGCATCTATACTGATTTTCTGCCTGCTGAATCTGTCCATTTCTGAGAGAGAGGGTGAAATCTCCAAACATAACAATGGATTCAGCTATTTCTCTTTGCAGTTCTACCAGTTTTTGCCTCATATTTTGACACTATGTTGTTCGATGTATACATGTTGAGGACTGTGTGTCTTGTTGGAGCATGGACCCTTTATGGTTATGTAATACCCCTCTTTATCCCTGATAGTTTTCCTTGTTCTGAAGTCTGCTTTGTCTGAAATTAATATAGTTACTCCTGTTTTCTTTTGGTTAGTGTTAGCAGGGTACATTTTTTTCTGTCTTTATTTGTAATCTATCTGTATCTTTATTTTTAAAGTGGGCATTTTGTATACAACATTTAATTGGGTCTTGTTTTTTTATCCACTGACAGTCTCTGTTTTTTAATTGGTGAATTTACACGATTTATATTTAGCGATTTTTTTAAAATACGGTAGGACTCATATCTACAATGTCTATAACTGTTTACTATTCATTATATCTATTCTTTTTTCTTCTCTTTTTCTGCGTTTTCTGGTTTTAGACAAGCATTTTCTATGATTCCATTTTCTCTCATCTCTTACTATATCAATTGTTCTTTAAAAAAAATTTCAGTGGTTGCTGTAGAGTTTGTAATATACGTTTATAAGTAATGTAAGTCCTCTGTAACATTGTTTTCATTCCTTTCACTTATCCATATACTATAATCACCCAATACATCGTCACTATTATTATTAGCTCAATTGAGAATAAGAAAAATAAAAGTTTCATTTTACCTTAATTTATTCCTTCTCTTCCTCTTTTTAATGAAGATCCAAGTTATCATTTTCCTTCTCCCTGAGGAACTTTTAAAAACTATTTATTGCAGAGCAGGTCTGCTGCTGATGAATTCCCTCAGTTTTTGTTTGTCTGAGAAAGGTTTTATTTCTCCTTCACTTTTGAATGATAATCTCACTAGATATAAAATTCTAGGTGGGTGGTGTTTTTTCTTCTTTCAACACTTTAAATATTTCACTCCACTCTCTTCTTGCTTGCGTGGTTTATGATGAGAATCCCACAATTCTCATCCTTGTTCCTCTAGATGTAGGGTGTTTATTTTCCTCTGGATTCTTTCAAGATATATCTTTTGGTTTCCTACAGTTTGAAGACGATATGTCCAAGTATAGACTTTTTTAGTATTTATCTTGTTGGGGTCTTTTCTGAGCTTCTACAATCTATGGTTAACCTGTCATTAATTTTGGAACATCCTTGGCCATTATTACTTCAAATATTTTTCTACTCTGTTCTTTCTCTTTTCTCCTTCTGGTATGCCAATTACACATGCGACATATTTTGAAACTGTCTCACAGTTCTTGGATAGTCTGGGCTTTAAAATTTTTTTTCTTTTTCTCTGTGCATTTCAGTTTGCAAAGTTTCTATTGACATATATTCAAACTCACATATTCCTTCCTTGGCCGTATGCAATCTACAGATGAGCCAATCACAGGCCTTCTCCATTTCTTGTAGTGTTTTTGGTTTCTAACATTCCTTTTTGATTCTTTCTTAGAATTCCCCTCTGTCTGTTGACATTCCTCATCTGTTCTTGTGTGCCATCTATTTTTTCCATCAGAGCCCTTAACATACTAATCATGGTTATTTTGGATTCTATGTGTGATACTTCCAAAACCTGTGTCAATGTGAATGTGGATCTGATGCTTGCTTTGTCTGTTTAGACTGTTTTTTCTTGCCTTTTAGCATGCCTTGTAATTTTTGGTTGAAAGCCACACATGCTGTATTAGGAAATAGGAACTGAAATAAATAAACCTTTAGTGTGAAGTTTTATGCTCATCTGGCTAGGTGTTGGGCTGTGTTTAATATTTACCGTAGCTGTGCATGTCAGAGGCTTCAATTTCCTCTAGTGTCCTTGTTTTTGTGTTTCCTGTGTCTTTAGGTTCCCCTAAATCTCCTCCTTAAACAGAGCCTATGCCTTGCAACTCTTTCAGCTATGATCCCATCACTATACTGCAGCCCTGGGGACACGGTAGGAAGGTGTTAAGGGAGGGGATATAATTAAATCTTTTAGTGGGCCTGTGTCCCTGGGTTGTGACCTTCACAAGTGTTTCTAAGCTTTTTTTTTTCTTTTCTTTGAACTCTTTAGATGAGACAGGAAGGCTACAGGGGGCTGCAGTTGGTTAATTGCCCTTCACCCACGTGGGATAAGGCTTGGTACTCTTTTCCCCTGCTGTGGAGGCTTCTATTACGGATCACACTCAGGGGATATTTCAAAATCCTTTCAAAATGGTAACCTTTCTCCCCCACCCTCCCGTGCCAGAAACATCAGAGTTTCTTCATGGTTCTTCACTGTGAGAACTTAGTAGGGCTCCTGGAAGTAAAACTCATGATGCTCCAAATTTAAGATACTGTGACTCTGGAGGAACTGTCCAAGATGATGATACCACTGCTTGTGAAACCAATGCAAGAATTGAAATTGCTTTAAAAAAACAGAAAACTTGGGGCCGGCCTGGTTGCACAGTGGTTAGGTTTGCGTGTTCTCCTTCAGTGGCCCGGGGTTCACCAGTTCAGATCCTGGGTGCAGACCTATGCACCGCTCATCAAGCCGTGCTGTGGCAGGAGTCCCACATATAACGTAGAGGAAGATGGGCATGGATGTCAGCACAGGGCCAGTCTTCCTCAGCAAAAAGAGGAGGATTGGTGGCAGATGTTAATGAGGGCTAATCTTCCTAAAAATAATAATAATAATAATAATAATAATAATAAAACAGAAAAAGCAAGAAAGATAATAATAAATGCATTATATGAATATGCCTCAATAGGATTTCACACATCCTAGGTACTTTATTTATTTTTTTTATTTTTTGAGGAAGAAGAGTCCTGAGCTAACATCTGCTGCCAATTGTCCTCTTTTTGCTGAGGAAGACTGGCCCTGAGCTAACCTTCATGCCCATCTTCCTCCACTTTACATGTGGGATGCCTACCACAGCATGGCTTGCCAAGCGATGCCTGGGATCCGAACCTGCAAACCCTGTGCTGCTGAAGCGGAACGTGAGCACTTAACTGCTACACCACCGGGCTGGCCCGCATCCTAGGTACTTTAAAAGATGAACATGAGGAAGAAGATAATCATGATATTGTCATGCTAGAAGAAAAAGTGAGCATCCAATATGTCAGAAGAAGCCCATTAGGTCTGTGTCAAAAAGAGAAAAAGACTAAAAAGATGCTTCAAGCAATGCCAGAATATGTTCAGATTAGAAATTATTTAGAATTTATGGTGGAACTTTCTGGAACAAAAGTACAACCGACCATCCAGACATTCAAGAAGCCCAAATTCTTCTGGATAATAAGCATTTTGCCTTGAAAAATTGAAGGACAGAATTTTGGAATATTAGGCTGTCAAACAGCTGAAAACCAATCTGAAGGGCCCACTCTTTGCTTTGCTGACCCTCCTAGAGCTGGTAAAACAATGTTGGAAAGTCTGTGGCCAAGACTCTAGATCGAGATTTCCACAAGATTGTATTTGGATGAGAACGTGAATAGTCTGACATTGGAGGACACAGGCACACCTATGTTGGCAGTATACCTGGTCATACAATCAATGACTTGAAGACCGTTGAGGTTAACAATCTGGTGTTTCTATTAGATGAGGTTCACAAATTAGAAAAAGTTGTGTCCAGGTGATCCTGCAGCAGCTCTGCTTGAGGTATTGGATCATGAACAAAACCATAGCTTCACAAATCAGTCTCTAAATGTGGGCTTTAACCTCTCCCAAGTTATTTTAATGACTATCGCCAATACCACTGCTACTACTCCACCTGTCTTCTTGGACAGAATGAGGACATTCAGGTGCCAGGGTATACACAAGAGAAGATAGATTGCCAGCAAGCACTTGATCCCAAAGCAACTGGAACAGCATGGGCTGAGTCCTCAGCAGATTCAGATCTCTCAGGTTACTCCTCTTCACATCTTCACCAGGTGTACCAGAGAGGCAGGGGGTCATTCTCTGGATAGCTGGTTTGGGGCCATTTGCCCAGCTGTTGCTGTGAAGGTGGGAAAAGAACAATATAAGGAAGTCAAGTTGGACCATTTTGATGTGAATGAGAAAGAAATTTACAGAGAAAACATCTTAGAAGACGCAAAATCTGAATCTATCAATGACAGCACTTACTTGGCCCTACCACCTGAAATGCCAATTTTGATTGATTTCTATGCTCCAAAAGACATCTTTGGGCTCCAGATAGATAAAATGGGCATTTGAGTCAACCAGGAATGGCAATAAGTTTGGCTTGGACTCCCTTAGGTGGAGAAATCATATTTGTGGAGGCAAGTTGAATGGATGGTGAAGGTCATTTAACTCTAACTGCTCAGCTAGGGGATATCATGAGAAGAGTCCACCCATCTTGCTATTAGTAGGCTCTGCAGCAATGCCGAGAAATACCATCTGCCCTGTGCTTCTGGAAGTTTTGATCTTAACAACACAGACATCCATGTGCACTTTCCAGCTGGAGCTGTCACAAAAGATGGACCCCATGCTGGAGTTATCATAGTGACTTGTCTTGCCTCACCTTTTAGTGGGCTGCTTTTACATTCAAATGTAGTTATGACTGGAGAAATTTCAGAGGGGTCTTGATCTTCCAGTGAATTAAAGAAAAAGTGCTGGCAGCACACAGAGCAGGATGGAAGTGAATCATCATTTCTCAGAGGAATGAAAAGGACCTTGAAGAAATCCCAGACAATGTATGATAGCATTGAAGTTTTGTCACAGCAAACTGCCTGGATGAAGTTCTTAATGCAGCTTTTGGTACTGTCTTTACTGTCAAGACCCACCTGCTCTCTTAAATAGCGTTTTGTAGGCCCAAATCTCAACTTTACAGAATTTTCAGTTATGACGTGCCAACAGCACTGACAAAATTGATTTTATTCACAGCAGTAGGGGTAAGTAAACTGTCTCTAATTTGTGAACACAATCACAAGAATGATTATGAATCTCACTCAAGTGGCGGTTAGTGTTTATTAGAGAAACATTACTTTAATAAATTGGTAAAAATTGAAAAAAATCTGAGTCATCTGGCTACATTCTTGAGTGTTATATTTTATGAAATTCAAGCCATAGTTAAATTACTGTGTAATCAATTTATTTTCTTTTGTTAATTTGTCTCACGCAAACTTAATCTGCAGAGCAGCCACAGAACCTAAAAACCTAGGAGGAAGTCATTTTGTCCCCTCCAGTGGGCAAAGTGCCTCTTGCTGCTGCCCAGCAGGCTTGGTACCTCCAGGGAAAGGAGGAAAGTCTCATGGGTGACAGGGCAGGAGAATCTTCTCTTTGTTTCCTTTGTTAGTGACACTTTCCAAAGACCCCCTTGGGAGTGTTGCTGTGCTAATTTGGAACAATTCCTGAGACTCATTACATCTGGAGGAGGACAAGCCTACCTGCGCTGAGTTCTGTTGGCAGGTCAGGATCTGAGATTACTGAATCTGGGTCTCCTTCTAAAGTTGGGGGGTAAGACACCCTGTCACTGTGTTGTTCCTCCAGTCCTGAAGTCCCAAGTCAGTTTGCCTTCTTCTTACCACCTTTCAGAGTTCTCACTAAATTTCTTCTTTTATGGTTGTCCAGGTTTTATGGTTGAACTTAGCAGAGAGGACCATCCTGTCTCTGTGTTTGTTATGCATTTATAGGTTATTTTGTACTTTTGTGTATAGAGGTCCAGGTCATTTCTTGGTAGCTTTTTCAGTTTATCTTTCCTTATTTCTATTGTAAATAAGGTCTATTCATCTATTATATGCTGTGGCTACTGTTTGTTACATGAATGCTACTGACTGTTGCATGTTAGTTTGACATCCTGCTACCTCATTGGATGTTTGAACTGTTGGCATTAGTTTTAACATTGATTATCTGTGGTTTGCCATGTTTCATGTCACATCATTTTTAAATGGAGCACATATAGGAGAGTTCGCCAGCCAAGGGGAAGCAGGCCTGTCATAAGGAGTCACATACAGTTCACGCCTCCCTCTGTTTCCTTCACTTGTCCTCTGTGGTGTTTTCACACCCTTCAAGAGAAGGCTGAGCAGTTGCTGTGTACAATTCATTTTTTCATGGAAGAGGGGCACAGCCAATTACTTCTTGAACCAGGAGGGCCACATTTGTATGGAAAAGGGAGAGCCCTCCACTAAGTCCCTGGGGGATGGGAGGGAAGGGGTCTGGCAAGGGGTGGCCCAGATGATTGTGCAGGTGGATATGGTTGCCGACTGAATACTCTGCTTATAGCGAGCTTGAACCAGACTGGAACAGCTGGCTTGCAAAGATCCAACAACAGGAACATCCCCCCACCTATGTATCACCTTTCTCCCCCACTTCCCATTATGCCTTAGCCAGATTATAAGGAAGACCGAGTTGCAGTCTGCAGAATGGACTTTGAAGCAGTGTCTCCTGCTTGTTATCATACTATCTTTGTCCTGTGATGTGAGAGCGGCCAGGACAACCAGATGTTAAGCTGCTACGTGTGGTCAGAGAGCCTGTGTGGGGGGTTAGGGTCTGCCTTCTCCACTGTCTCTGGTTGGGTGTGTTTCTGAGACTAGTTTTTAAGTTGATTATGGGAGAGAAGCTTATATAAGATGCTTACCACCCTGCTTTCACCCTCCCCTCAAAACTTGAGGGAACCTTTTGTTCTTCAGAGAAGCTTTGAGGAAGAGTGAAACAAGACCATAGACAAGATTTGGATTTGGAGCTGTGCTGGAGTATACACTGAATAGTTTCCAGGTTTGTGGTGACTTCTCCTTCCTTAGCATAGGAAAGAACTTGTCTAGTGTCCCGTCATATTTGGGGCCGTTATCACCAGCTTCCCCTGGTGAGCGATCAGAGAGACCTTCTCCTTATGACCCAGACATTCCCAGCTCTGAACTGTTTCTACAGTAGGCCCCAAAGCAGCAAATTGTCGACATTGCATAATTTCTGCATTCCGCAGTTTCCCTGTCTGCACGTCTACCTTGTACTGGGGGCTGTGATCTTTTCCAACTTCTCAAAGGATACTTTCCTTGGTGTAAGTCCATTCAGCTGCTATAACAAGAATTCACAGACTGGGTGGCTTAAAAAACAAAAATTTATTTCTCACAGTTTTGGGTGCTAAAACTACAAGATCAGGTCTTGCAGATCTGATGTCTGGTGAGGGTTCATCGATGACCATAGTCTTGTTGTGTCCTCACATGGTGGAAGGGGTAAGGGAGCTTTCTGGCATCTCGTTTACAACAACATTAATCCCTTTTAAGAGTTGCCTCCTTATGACATAATCATCTACAAAAGTATTATATTGGCAGCTAGGATTTCAACATATTCATTTGAGGGGATACAGATATTCAGTCCATAGCACTTAGTTCAACAAAAGGGCTCAGATTTGGGCAGAATCTCCACACGTGAATGGAGTACATTAGCAGGTATTCATACATGCATGCATGATCTCCCCTCTTTTTGCCACAAAAATAATTTTATCTGTGGCATTTTCCTTTAATAGGCTTCATTTTTTCCCAGGATGGAAGAAGTGTCACTCTAAACCTAAAGAAGGAACTTCCACCACAGAGTGAACCTCATACGGCAGTATGCCAGAGTGTGACCAGTGAGAAGAGGGGCATGAATGAGCCCAAACTGCCAAGTTGAATTAAAATCCCTACAGAGAAGACTGGTTCAGAAGTCGGGGCTTAGTAACACAACTGGACTCCATTTCCCGTCTCACCCCCTCCCCACCACCATCTCTTTTTCAGGTCATGGTGTCCGTCCCAGGTAGGCCGAGTGATGTTTATGATGGGCTTCATGGTGCCGGCAGAGAGCTGAAGATGAGGAGGTTTTCCCTCAATATTTAAGTGCATATTAACATAATTATTGCAATCAGCAGCAATAACAACTAAGACAACATATTCAAAGTCAAAACACAAAAGACATATCAGAAGAAAATATAGACAACATACGTGATGGAAAAAGGATTGGTATAAAGAACAAGCCTTTTAAAACTCCAAAAAATTCAATAGGAAAAGATGAATACCTAAATAAATAGGAAAAGAGAAATGGATACCAACATGCAATTCACAGAAGAGGAAGATCAAAATGTTACCAGACATTTTAAAAGCATGTCAAGCTCACTAGAGGTCAAGGTGATGCAAATTGAACAAACGAGGGATTCAAGTATGCCCACACATTACTTTGGCAACAATTAAAATTCTAACACTGCTGGAGTTTGTGTAAATTGGAGAGAACTATTTTGGGGAAAAATGTGCCTCAAGACTTGATACCCTGTGTACTAGATTCGACTTTTTAGTTTAATACAAGGAATAGTGCAAAACGTGCAATGGAATATTCTATAAAATTGATAATCACAAACAGAGCAGCATTAATGAACCTAAACGAAGAACACAGACTTGAAGTTGAGTATTAAAATCAAAATATAAAAGAATACTTTATTGCCATGACATTTATAAGACATCTCCAAATATGAAACTAAGCAGCATACAGTTTTAGCAGGATATCTTGTAATCTGTATTGATATTCTAGGTGATGATAAGCAAAAAGAACCATATTGGAGGCTAACAATGGGGTTACTTTGGAGTATTATTTTAACTTTGGGTTTATGCTTTTATTCTTCTGGATATATTATCAAAAGTGAAATTGCTGAATTATAATGTAGTTCTATTTTTAATTTTTGAGACTCCTCCATACTGTTTTTCACAGCGACTGTACCAATTTACAATCTCACTAACAGGGCACAGGCATTCCTTTTTCTCCACATCCAGGTCAGTATCTCTTAACTGTTGTCTTTTTGACCATGGTCATTCTAACAGGCATGAGATAATATCTCCTTGTGATTTTCCTTTGCATTTTCCTAATAACAAGTGAGGTTCAGCATATTTTTATGTACGTTGGCCTTTCGTATATCTTGGGACAAATGTTTATTCAGATCCCTTGCCCACTTTTTAATTTCGTTGTTTGTTGCCACTGAGTTGTATGAGTTTTTATGTTTTGGATATTAATGCTTTATCAGATACATGGTTTGCAAATATTTTTTCCAATTCCAAGTGTTGTCTTTTCACTTGGTTGATGGTTTCTTTTGCCATGCAAAAGCTTTTTTGTTTGATGCAGTCCCACTTGTTTATTTTTTATTTTGTTCCTGTGCTTTATGCGTCAAAAAAATCCATATACAAAAGTTTATTGCAAGATCCGTGTCAAGGAGCTTTATTCCTAAGTTTTCTTCTAGGAATCTCCTTGTTTCAGGTCCTACATTTAAGCCTAATCCATTTCAAGTTAATTTTTGCAAGTGGTGTAAGACATGACCTCAGTTCCATTCTTTTAAATGTGAATATGCAATCATCCCAGCACCATTGATTGAGGAGACTGTCTTTTCACCATGGAGCATTCTCAACTCCCTTGTCAGATATTAGTTGACCACACAAGCTTGGGTGTATTCTGGGCTCTCAAAGCTCTTCTACTCATCTGTTTTTATGCCAGTATTGTAATATTTTGGTGACGATAGCTTTATACTATATCTTGAAATCTGGAACTGAGATTCTTCCAGCTTTGTTCTTCTTTCTCAGAATTTCTTTGGCTATTTGGGGTCTTTGGTCATTCCATGTAAACTTTAGGAGTATTATTTCTATTTCTGTAAAAATCGCCATTAGAAACTTGATAGTGATTCCACTGAATCTATAGATAGCTTTTGATACTATTGACATTTTAACAATATTAATTCTTCAGATTCATGAACACAGAATACTTTTCCACTTGCATTCTTTGATTTCCTTCATCAATGTTTTGTAGTTTTCAGCAGAGATCTTTCACCTCCTTAGTTAAATTTGTTCTTGAGTATTTTATTGTTTTTGATGCTATTGTGAATTGGATCAATGTCTTTGTTTCTTTTTCAGAAATTTTACTGTTTGTGTAAGAAATGCTACTGATTTTTGTATATTAACTTTGTATCCTATAACTTTACTCAATGTATTGATTAGATTTAACAGATTTTTGGTTGGATCTTTAAAATATTCTCCATATAAAATCATGTCATCTGCTACTAGGAACAATTTTATTTCATTCTTTCCAATTCTGATAATTTTTGTGTCTTCTTCTTGCCTGATTGCTCTAGCTAGGATTTCCAGTACTCTGTTGAATAGGAGTGGTGAGAGTGAGCACTCTGGTCCTGTTTCTAATCTTAGAGAAAAATCTTTCACCCTTTTGCTATTGAGTATGATGTTAGCTGTGGACTTGTCATATATGGCCTTTAATATGTTGAGATATGTTCCATGTTTAAATTGTTGAGTTTTTATTATGAATGGATGCTAAATTTTGTCAAATGCTTTTTCTGTGTCTATTGAGATGATTACAGGATTCTTTTCTTTCATTCTATTAATGTGATGCACCACATTGATTGATTTGCATATGTTGAAACGCTCTTGCATCCCAGCGGTAAACCCAACTTTAACACGGTGAATGATCTTTTTAATGCGCTGCTGGATTCAGTTTACTAGTATTGTATTGATAATTCGTGCATCGATATTCATCAAGGATATTGGCTTGTAATTTTCTTTTCTAGTAATATCTATTTCTGGTTTTGGTATCAGGTTAATGTTGACCTTGTAAAATGAGTTTGAGAGTGTTTACTTCTCTTCAGTTTTGGGGAAGAATTTGAGAAGGACTTTTTTAAAGTTTGGTACCATTCACCAGTGAAACTATCTGATCCTGGGCTTTTCTTTGCTGGGAGATTTTTGATTACTGGTTCAATGTCCTCACTAGTAATTGGTTTATTCATATTTTTTAATTCTTCCTGATTTGTTCTTGGTAAGTTGTATGTTTCTAAGAATTTTTTTTTATTTCTTCTAGGTTGTCCAGTTTGTTGACATATAGATATTCATAGTAGCCTGTTTTGATCCTTTGAATGTCTGTGGTATCAGTTGTAACGTCTTCTCTTTTAATTCTGATTTTCATTATCTGAGTCTTTTTTTTCTTGGTGAATCTAGGCTAACTCCTTTCTAATGTATAATTTTCTTGATTTGGGTTCTTTCTCTTTTCTCCTTGGTTAATCTAGCTAAGAGCTTGTTTATCTTTTTAAAGAATCAACTCAGTTTGGCTAATCTTTTGTATTGTTTTTCTGTCCTCTTTAATTTATTTCTGCTCTAATCTTTATGATTTTCTTTTTTTCTGCTAACTTTGGGCTCAATTTGTTCTTTTTCTTGTTCCTAAAGATGTAGAATTAGGTCATTTATTTGGGATCTTTCTTGCTTCTTAATGTAGGGGCTCATTGCTTTGAAGTTCCCTCTTAGAACTCTTTTTGCTGCTTCCCATAAATTCTGGTATGTTGTGTTTCCATTTTCATTTGTCTCAAGAAACTTTTCTTATTTCCTCTTTGATTTCTTTTTTGATCCATTGGTTCTTCAGGATAATGTTATCTAATTTCCATGGGATTTTGGATTTTCCAGTTTTCCTCTTGTTTTGATTGCTGGTTTCTTGCCATTGTGGTCAGAGAAGATAGTTGGATGATTGCAATCTTCCTAAATTTACTATGACTTATTTTGTGGCCTAACATATGATATGTTGAAAAATATTTCACATGAGCTTGAGAAAATGTGTATTCTGCTGTTGCTGGACAGAATGTTCATTATATGTTTGTTAGGTCCATTTGATCTATACTGTTGCTCAAATTTACTGTTTTCTTATTGATTCTGTCTGAATGATCCATCTGCTGTTGAGAATGTGGTATTAGAGTCCCCAATAATTATTGTATTGCTATTTCTTTCTCTTTTTAGGTCTGTTAGTTTTTGTTTTATATATTTAGCTACTCAGATCTTGGGTGCATAAATATTTACAATTGTTCTATCTTCTTGATGTGTTGATCCCTTTATCATTATGTAATAATCTTATCTCTTTTGATCATGTTTAGTTTAAAGTCTATTTTGTCTGTGATAAGTATAGCTACCACTTCTTTTTTTGTTTAACTTTTGCTGAAATGTCTTTTCTCATCCCTTCACTCTCAGCCTATGTGTGTCCTTAAAATTATGATGAGTGTTTTGTAGGCAGCATATCACTGGGTCTTGTTTTTATCCATTCACCCTTTCTTTATCTTTTGATTGAAGAGTTTAATTTGATTAAATTTTAAGTAATTATATATAGGTAGGACTTACTATTGCTATTTTATTAATTGTTCTCTGGCTGTTTTATATATCCATTGTTCCTTGTTTCTCTTCCTTTTCCTGCTGTCCTTTTTTTGTGTTTTCAGGTTTTTGGTAACTGTATGCTTTGACTTTTTATCATGTTCTTTTGAAGAATTACTATGAGATTTTTCTTTGTGATTACCATGAGGCTTACATAAAATACCTTAAACTTATAACATCCTGTTTTGAACTGTTAACAATTTAACATCAATATATTTTACATTCTTTATATTTTGGTTTCTTCTCCTCCTCAAATTTTAGATTTTTGCTGCTACAATTGAAATTTTTTTAGTATTGTGTAACTAATGACAGATTATTGAATTTTTGGTTATTTTTGCCAC
This sequence comes from Equus asinus, assembly GCF_041296235.1. Classification (NCBI taxonomy): domain Eukaryota; kingdom Metazoa; phylum Chordata; class Mammalia; order Perissodactyla; family Equidae; genus Equus; species Equus asinus. The sequence continues at coordinate 99,626 of NW_027225344.1, read as the reverse complement.
GTTGACTTTTTTACCTTGTAAACTAGAGTTGTGAGTTATACACCACCATTACCATATTGCAGATTTAACTATGGCTATACATTTACCATTACCAGGGAGATTTGTGCTACTTTTTTGAGTTTTAATGATTTTTTTCTTTTGAGGAATATTACCCGTGAGCTAACTACTGCCAATCTTCCTCTTTTTGCTGAGGAAGACTGGCCCTGAGCTAACATCCATACCTATCTTCCTCTACTTTATATGTGGGACGCCTGCCACAGCACGGCTTGACAAGCAATGTATAGGTCCGCAACTGGGATCCTATCTGGCAAACCGCAAGCCGCTGAAGCAGAACATGTGAACTTAACTGCAGCACCACTGGGCTGGCCCCTAGTAGTTGCATTTTTAATTTTTTAAGGAAACTTCATAGTGTTTCCCATAACGGCTGATCAATTACATCCCCAGCAACAGTCTTCAAGTGGTCACGTTTCTCTAGATCTTCACCAAAATGATGTATTTGGACTTTTTGATAGTAGCCATCTTAGCAGATTTGAGGTGATGTCTAATTGTGGTTTGGACTTTCATTTTCCCTATGATTGGTGAAATTGAGCATCTTTTCACATGTCTGTTCGCCTTTTGTGTATCTTCCTTGGAAAAATGTCTATTTATGTCTTTTGAGTGTTTTTTAATCAGGTTATTTATTTATTTACTTAACTTTTGAGTTGTATGAGCTTCTTATATATTTTGGATAGTAATCTCTTATGGTATATATGGTTCACAAATATTTTCTCTCATTCAATAGATTACTTTTTTATTTGTTGATTGTTTCTTTTGCCATGCAGAAACTTTTCACTTTGATGTAGTTCCATTTGTTTATATTTTTCTGTTTTTGCTTATACTTTTGTGTCGAAACCACAAGGTCATGGCCAAGAACAATGTCAAGGAGTTTTTCTCTGTTTTCATCTAAGAGTTGTTAGCTTCAAGTCTTACTTGTAAGTCTTTAATCCATTTTGAGTTGATTTTTGTACATGGTATAATATGGAGTCTAATTTCATTCTTTTACATGCAGATATTGTGTTTTCTCAACATCATTTATTGAAGTGACAATCCCTTCCCCACTGTGTATTCTTAGTGCCTTTTTCTTTTTAAAGATTGGCACCTGAGCTGACATCTGTGGCCAATCTTCTTTTTCTTCTCCCCAAAGCCCCCAGTACATAGTTGTGTACTCTAGTTGTAGGTCCCCTGGTTGTGCTATGTGGGCCGCCACCTCAGCATGGCCTGAGGAGTGGTGCTAGGTCTGCAACCAGGATCCGAACTGGCAGAACCCTGAGCTGGCAAAGCTTAATGACTCGGCCATGGAGCCAGCCCCTTCTTAGTGCCTTTGTAAAAATGTTAGTCAGGTTTATTTCTGTTCTCTTTTTTTCTTTTTTTAGTGTCCTACGTCTTTTTTATGCCATTACCATATGGTTTTGATTACTATATCTTTGTAACCCAGCTTGGAATCGGCTTTGTTCTTCTTGATCAAGATTGCTGTAGCTATTTGGAGTCTTATGGGTTCCATGCAAATTTTAAGATTTTTTTTCTATTTTCTTGGAAAAATGCCATCGGATGTTGATAAGCATTGCTTTGAATCTGTAGACCATTTAGGGTATAATGGACATTATAACAGCATCGATTCTTTCCATGCTTGAGCACAAGATATCTTTCAGCTTATTTGAGTCTTCTTCAGTTTCTTTTATCAATATTTCATAGTTTTCAGTGTACAGATTTTCACCTCCTTTAGTAAATTTATTCCTAAATATTTTATTCTTTTTGATGCTATTGTAAATGAGATCTTAATTTCTTTTTCAGGTAGTATATTGTTAGTGTATAGAAATGTAACTTATTTTTGCATATTAATTTTATATCCTGCAAGTTTATTGAATTCATTTATTGGTTTTAACAGTTTTTTGTGGAGTCTTTAGGGTTTACTATATGTAAGATCATGTCAACTACAAACAGAAAAAATTTTACTTCATCCTTTCTTATTCAGATGCCTCTTATTTATTTTTCTTTCCTAATTGTTTGGCTAGGATTTTAGTCCTATGTTAAGTAGAAGTGGCAAGAGTGGTGCCCTTGTCTTGTTCTTAATCTCAGAGAGAAAGTGTTCAGCTTTTTCTGTTGAGTATGATGTTAGCTGTGGGTTTGTCATGCATAGTCTCTATTATGTTGAATTGCATTCTTTCTATATCTAGTTTGAGAGGTCTTTTTTCAGTTTTATTGAGATATAACTAACATACATCACTGTATGAGTTTAAGGTGTACAGCATAAATGTTTGACTCACATATATTGAGAAGTGATTACCACAATAAATTTAGCTAGCATTCATTATCTCACACAGATACAATAAAAATACATGGAAATAAAATAATATTTTTTTCTCGTAGTGATAACTCAGAATTTACTCTCTTAACAACATTCGTATATATCACACAGCAGTGGGAACTATAGTTATCATGTTTGATCCTGAAATGATGGTAAGTGTTTTTCACATACTTTCTCTGTATCTATGGGAATGATTGTATGATTTTTATTCTTCATTTTGTTAATGTCACATTTATTGATTTCCACATATTGAAACATCCTTTCATCGCAGGGATATGTCCTACTCGATTATGGTATATGATCCTTTTAATATGCTGTTGAATTCAGTTTGCTAATTTTTGTTTGAGACTTTTTGCATGTATGTTTATCAGCAATATTAGCCTGTAATTTTCTTTTCTTCTAGCGTGCTAATCTGGCTTGGTAACAGGATAATTCTGGTCTTATAAAATGAGTTCGGAAGTGCTCCTTTCTCTTCCGTTTTTTGAAACAGTTTGAGAGGGATTGGTGTTAATTCTTCTTTAATCGTTTAGTCAGATTCACAAGTGAAGCCATCTGATCCTGGACTTTCATTTGTTGGAGGATTTTTGATTACTAATTCAATCTTATTCCTTGATATTAGTCTGTTTGGATTTTCTACTTCTTTTTATTTCTACTTTTTTGTTCAATTCATTTAAACGAGACAAAAACAAACAGCAATTTAACTATTTCTCCCATCTCCTTCCTCCCACCCCTGGCAACCACCAGTCTGGTCTCTGTATCCATGAGCTTATATCTATCTATTTATCTATCTATCTATAGTATATAGCATACATATCTAGCAGACATATTATAGAGTATATACATGGTGTATAGTACATAGTGTGTATAAATAGTGTGTGTTTGTATAGATATATTCCACATATAAGAGAGATCCTACAGTATTTGTCTTTCTCTGTCTGACTTATTGTATTTAGCATAATGTTCTCAGGGTCCAACAACATGGTCACAAATGGCAAGATTTCACTCTTTTTTATGGCTGAATAATATTACATTGTATATGTAGATATCATTTCTGTTTCCTCATGACAGTCTTGGTAGATTTTACATTTCTGGAAATTCATCCATTTCTTCCAGATCATCTAAATTGTTAGCATATAGTTGTTCATAATAATATGTAATGGGCCTTTTTATTTCTGTGGTATCATTTGTAATGTGTAATCTTTCATTTTTGATTGTATTTTTGACCCCTCTTTCTTTTTTTTCTTGATTAGTCCAGCCAAATTTTCGCCAATTTTGTTTCCCTTAAAAAAAAGAAGCATTTCTCAGTTTAATTGATCTCTTTTATTGTTTTTAGTCTCAGTTTTATTTCTACAACAAACTTAGGACTTAATTTATTCTTTTACTAGTTCTTTGGAAACTTCAAGGTTAGGTTGTTTATTTAAGGTTTTTTTTTTTTAATGCAGACATTAGCCCCTATAAAATTTCTCCTTTTAACTATTTTCATTCCATCTCAAAAGTTTAGTATGTTGAAGTGTAGTTTGAGATTTTAAAATTTATTATATAAATTTATTATACTAAACAGAATAATTTCAACTAAAGCTTGCATGGTAATAACTTTATATTAGTCAACTTTCTCTTTCACCAGTCCCCTCTTTTCTAGTGTTAAAAAATATACAAGATGTTTCCATTTCCAACATAAAAACAAATTAATTAAAAATGGTCTAAGTTTTGGGAATTGTTACATTCAATGACTTGAATGAATCTCCAGACAAGTATGCTCAGTGAAAAAAAGCCAATCCTGAAAAATTATATAGTGTATAAAACTCCTCTCATATAATATTTATGTAATATACATAAATTCATGTAATTCATGATGGAATTATAGAGTTGAGAATAAATTAATGATTTCCACGAATTAGGGGAGGGTGTGTTGGTGTGGCAGTAAATGGCAAACTGATGGACTCTCATGGTAATGAACCTGATCTCTATCTTGACCACAGTGAAGGACACTCTAACCTACATTCATAATAAACTTACATAGAACTAAACGCACACACCTACACACATACTTTCGAGAAAAGTAAAACTAGGAAAATCTGAGAAATATTGATAAATTTTATCAATGTCTCTGTGTTGGTTATAATTCTTGTTCTTTAGTTTTATAAGATGTCATCCTTGAGGAAAGATGGGTAAAAGTTACTTAGTATCTCTCTGCATTATATCTTACAATAGCATATGAATCTAAAATTACTTCTCAAAAGAAAAGAGTTTAAATTAAACAACAACAACAAATCAAGTATTTATACAAACAACATGGGTGAATCTCAAAAACATGTAGAATGACAGAATTCTTACTCAAAACTGGATGCCATAGAACTCCACTAGTATAAACTTCCAGAAAACAAACTAATCCAAGATGGTAAAAAGTCAGAACAATGTGGAAGCTTCTGGGGTTTGGGGCAAGGATTAACGGGAATGGGCGTAGGAGGAAGAAATTTTCTGCAGGATAAATTCAACACACTACGTGGGTGTATGCATTTGCCAGAATTCATTGAGTGGTACATTTAAATTTGTGTATCTGACTGTATTTAAGTAAAAATATAGCATATGTAGTTTTACATACCAATTTTTTAAATTGAAAATATAGAAATAAAATTTAAAAATAAGCAAACAACTCTAGTTAGTTAATATTATATATCTATCCTCAGATGTTCAGGGGCTAAAGTGTACCAGTGTCTGAAATTCACTTTGAAACAAATAAAATAAATAAAATGGACTAAATGGAGAAAGGCATTCATAAATATATAGATATGTGATAAATAAAAAACAGTTAAATGAAGATAGAAATATGAGCATTGACGGTATATAAGTCTTTCAACTTATTCATTTATAAAGTAATTTTCATACTCCAATGTTGGGAGAAAAACAAAAATATCAAAGAATATATAAAAACAAAAGATGTAGCAGCGTGGGCGGGTCGCGCGGGCTGCGGAGAGGCGGGCCGGGCGCGGAGCAGGGGAGAGGCCCGCGGCGGCGGCGGCGGCGGCGGCGGTGGAGACTGGCCCTGGCGGCTCGGGCCCCGCATCGGAGCAGGCCTCGCGGCGCTCCCCCGGCCGGCGCGCTGGTCAGCGAGGCCCAGGCCGCCCGCCGCGGCGCGGGGAGCGATTGTTACTTTAGCTGATGGGTGCTTATCGGACGGCCCACATGGAGAAGAGCTTCATCGCTGCAGAAAGTGCTGTTGGACAGCGCTGATCTGGACTCCTGTCTTAGCCTTGGTTGTGGATGTCATGTTCTTGAAATCATGAATCCTGTTTATAGCCCTGGTTCTTCTGGGGTTCCCTATGCAAACGCCAAAGGAATTGGTTATCCAGCTGGTTTCCCCATGGGCTACACAGCAGCGGCTCCCGCCTACTCCCCCAACATGTACCCTGGAGCGAACCCCACCTTCCAAACAGGTTACACTCCTGGCACACCTTACAAAGTGCCCTGTTCCCCCACCAGTGAGGCAGTGCCACCATACTCCTCCCCGAGCCCCTACCAGACCGCCGTGTACCCCGTGCGAAGTGCCTACCCCCAGCAGAGCCCATACGCACAGCAAGGCACATACTGCACACAACCCCTGTAGGCAGCACCTCCTCACGTCGTCCACCACACCACGGTGGTGCAGCCCAATGGCATGCCGGCGACGGTGTACCCTGCACCTATCCCTCCACCTACAGGCAACGGGGTCACCATGGGCATGGTGGCTGGGACCACTATGGCGATGTCAGCAGGTACCCTGCTGACTGCCCACTCCCCAACTCCTGTCGCCCCTCACCCAGTCACGGTGCCCACATATCAGGCCCCCGGAACACCCACCTACAGCTACGTGCCCCCTCAGTGGTGATCACCCTGCGATGTTTGAGGATGGAGCTGTGCGGTCACATAATGGAGGTTCCACAGCTGGTGCTGCAGGCCTGGCGCCTCCAGCCCGGACTTTCTTCCTAATGCTCTGACACTTAGCTAGCACTCCTGCGGCCCGCCCAGCAGGTCCCAGCGCCATGAGTCTCCAGCTGACTCTGGGTTGTTCTTACAGCAAATCCTGTTTTATGGGCTGCCTGGCAATTTTTTAGCTAACTATAGTGATAAAAAGGGAGTATTAATCTATTCAGAATCATATCTAGTTGAATGCATGTTTAAAAAAACAAACACAAAAACAAAGCTTGCTCAATCTACCTGCAGTGACTGATGCAAACCCATCATATGCAAAATCCAAAGGAATGGAAAGTGTTTTACAGCTTGTATCCCTAATGCACTGTTGTAACGTATGCAAAGTCTTAAAGTTGTGCGTGTTAAAGTGAATTTCTTCATAGAGCAAAAAAAAAACAACAACAACAAAAGATGTAAAGATTTTGAATAACTCAGTTACACAAATACACAATTTATTAAATGACTATTGATTACAACCCATAAATAAGTTAAAATAAATTGAATATTTATAAGGAAAAAATAAGAAAGAATTATGCATTTAGAAATTGAGAACAAGTCTTCTAAGTTGCTATAGGTTTAGGAAAACGTAAAAAGAAATATATCAAGAGTTACGAAAAAGAAGGAGATGCTTTTCAAACTTGTAGGATACGACTGAAGACATATCGTAGAAGGGACATAAATTGTGGCCTGGATTTAATATTTAGTCACAGAAATACATTTACCGGAATAGTAGGCAATATATCTGGGGAAATAGGAGATATCTGAGAAAAACAAACTAAAAATAAAGTAAAACAAAACAAAAGTCTTGTGCCATATAAAAAATGATTAATTTACCATAAAGTAAAATTTAAAACAAATAGTAAACAGGTTCTGGAAGTTAAGGATAAAGATTTTATAAGAAACACAAAGGGAAAAAAAGTATAAGGAAAACTGGATGAAAATGCCAGATACAAAAATTAATTGTTAAAGAATATATAACTAAAACAAAGTGCTAATTAACAGAACAGACATAACCAGTTACTGATTATTCTGCTGAATTGTCACATAGTGTAACCCTCTCAGACAACATCCAGATAAACAAATTGCTTTAACATAATAAGCATCACCAAAATAAAGTAAGTAAATACACAGGAAGAAATATTTGAAGAAATAATGAAATTTTTTTCCCAGTTGAAGCAAGATTATATTTCCCCCTCAAAATTGATATGCAATGCCAAACATAATATAGTAAAAAAAATCTACACATGGGCATATTTGTAAAGTTTAAGACCATAAAAGGTAAAGAGAAAATTCTAAACTTTCTCAAAAGAATGCCTTACAAAACAAAATAATTATGGTCTCATCTGACTTTTCCGTGACAACACTGATACAATTTTAGCCTCATTTTTGCAATAAGGAAACTAAAAGCTTCAGTTATTTTCCCAAAAATACAGCAAATGGGAGAGCCTGTCAATGTTGTCCGAATTTATTCCTAAGTAGTTGGATCCCGAGTTTCCTATACTCATCACCATATACACTTGTGTGCGCTGCTCTATATGCGTGACTTTTATTTGTCCTTCAACTAGTATCTACCCAGTTGAATGCAAGTACAATATGGCAAGCAATGTCCTCAGCACTTTGGATGCATCAGTGAAGAACAAAGACAAAAATGCTTATGGGTGCATTAGATACTAAACGTAAACATAATAAATAGGTAAATTCTATTGTATGCTAGAAGATCATCAGTGCTACAGTGAAAGGAAAAGTGGGACAAAAGTGAGGCCAATCAAGAGTGACGGGGGTGATAGTGGGGAGCTCATGCTAGGCCCCACTGAGTAGCTACCTTTGGAGCACAGACTGGAAAGAAATGAGGGAATTCACCCCATAGATTCTTGGAGAAAGAGCAGTCTAGTAAGAGGAACCTCCAAGTGCACCAGCCCTCAGGCATGACTGTGGACAGTGTGTTCTAGAATCACATGGATGCCTGTTTGGTTGGAAGGAAGAGGAGAAGGTGAGAGCAGTGAGAGATGAGGTCAGAGGGTAAGTAGGACCTACACTGGTAGGGTCCTGGAGGCCTTCATGGGGACCATGGCTTTGGCTCCAAGGTTGCTGGGAAGCTGTTGCAGGGCTTTGAGCTGGGGAGTGCCATGATCTGACTCTCACATAGGACTCGGGCTACTCTGTTGAGGGTAGGTTGCTGAGGGACATGGACTGAAGAAGGGAGATTAGGCAAACATTTCAGAAATTCGAGTGAAAGTTATGAGCAGCTCAGAGCAGAGTGGTAGCTGTGGAGGTGCTGAGACGTCACCAGATTCTGGGTGTGTTTGGAGGTAGAACCAACAGAAAAGCTGGTGGACGGGACACAGAGTGTGTGCAGTGAGAACCCTCATGGGTGACCTCAAAGCTTTGGGCTTGAGGCGCTGAAAAAAGTCACTGCCATTCAAAGTACTGAGGAAGGAGGTGCTGGGGCAGTATGGGATGGGGGATCAGGATACAGGTTTGGACTTATGATGTCGGAGATGTTTAAGAGCCATTCAAAGGGAAAGGTCACCTAGACAGGTGGATGAGTGACTGAATCAGCAAGCAAATATATATGAAATCTTTAGGAACCATCAAAACAAAGGCAAACAACCCACTAGAAAAAAAGTGTGCAAAAGGAATGAACAATAGTGTAACAGAAATTGTGGATGACCAATAAACATATCAAATACCACTGAGTATAATTAATAATTATGGAAATGAAAATGAAAGCATTAGGTAGTATTCCACACCTGCTATTTTTTTGTCAAATACTCAAGTGAGCGAACGGACCAGGTTTGGATGCTGATGTGACACACAGTGAACTCGGATGCATTGGGGGAGAAGCATAAATCTGTGCAATCACTGAAGAATAATCAGGAATTACCTGGTAAAAGTTCTACAATCATTTATTTTTGTCTTAAGTGTTCACTGTAAAACAATTTCTACTTTCATAAGGAGACTTGTCTAGATACACTCATTGAACTCTTATTTGTAATTGCAGCAAATTAGAGGAAAACACCTGAGTAGATTGTGTTTAAACAACGTAAATCTATACAGAAGTTATTATCCTTTTAAGTGATTTATAAACATCGGCACATCAGCGTATCCCAGGACAAAAGGCAGGAAAAGAAAAGACGAACACTTTCAGTGTGATTCTTTGAATATAAAGCTCAAAAGAGGCACACACGTATTTGAGGATACAAACACTTATGATAAGGTTATAAAGAAACCAAAGGATTGACTGAAACAAATTTAAAAATGTAGCTCTCTGGGAAATGTAGGAAGAGGCCACCAGGGGTTTGAATGGATTGCTGATGTATATTTCCTATATATGTGATGATCACAGGTTATTACATTTTATTTTAAATGTGTAAATATTAATAAGATGTATTCTCTGTGTGTACAATATATTTCATAATAAGAATTAAAATAATTTTAATTTTAAAAGTTTCAAAAATCAGCACAAAACCACTAAGGAGACTTCACCTTGTGGTTCTACTTCACCATATTAACGAGTACACTATTGTCATCCCACTCTCGATATACTTGCAAACACAGACCTGCTTCTGTTAAGCAAATGATCCACTCACTGCGTTCCAGAAATAACCTAAATATGGCAAGCACTCAATAACATTTGCACCAAAGTAGACCGGAAATCAGCAGTTGATTTGAACATTCACAGCAATGGGAAGTCCAATGGCTAACAAATACGGGAGGAGATGATCACTTCCATACCTAATCCATAGACAGCAATAAAATATTACTTTATTCTCACCAGAATGATGATCAACGGTTGTGGGATCCCAAACAAGCAAAAAGATGATGGAGGACGTATTACTGTAGATGCGACAAAAAAAGTGCATAAATTTGGACCAACTTGTGGAAGAATCTTAAACAATTTCTGCTCCAGACACACCCCAAAGACTAATAGTATGCATATCAAATACATGTGTATTTACACGTTTGGAGAAAAGTTTTCTGTGACGAGAAACTCTAGTTAAATATATCTGCAGATCTGAAACAGGTGAAATGTTGCAGAATGGGTGGATCTGAACTACAGGCTCTGTCACTGGGGCAGAGGGCAGCAGCTTCCCAGAGATAGAGATGAACTGGAGCAAGACCCTTTATGTGATGTCGGAGGACGTGGTGGGCTTTTGCCTTTTGCAAAGGGCTAATACATATTAATCAAACTGATATCTGTGGTTAAGCTTTTAATGGGAAGTTTTGAGGTCAGGAATTTGAGGAGAAAGGCTCAGTATTACTGCAAAGGAAATAAGACAAACTGTCTTCTGGCTGTGGACCTGCTATGTCCACAATATCTGAATGGGGAACACAACTCAAGTCATGAATCATGGGAACCAGGTTTGAGTTTGAACCCCAGACGTCTGCTGAGAGGAAGTTATAAGCTGCTAGACAGAAAGGGTAAGCACAGATGGTGGGAGACAGAATATAATGTGTAAATGAGTTTGTCTGTGTATTTGTGTGACACAGAGAGAGAGATCCAAATAGTTGAGTCTAATGTTAAAAAAAAAATAACCCCAAACTACCATAGAAATAGGAACTTGTTACAGGTTGAATTTATATTGTGGATAAGAAAAGTCTTGCAACATACACATGCACACTTGAAATTTAATGAAATAGAAGTATAACTTCTATTTTAAAAGAACAGGAAATTTTGAAACAAATCAGGAAGGATGAAAGGAGAAAAATGAATGCAAAATAAACAAAACCAGAATCTTGGAAACGTAAAATATATGCACTGAAATAAAAAATAAAATAAATGGAATGCATTCTAGAATCAACATAGCCCAATAAAAATTTAGTTTACTAGAAGACAATAATGAGATATCTGCCCAGTATGTGACAAAGAAAAGAAGGTAAGAAATATAAAAAGCTGTTATAATATGGAGAAAATGAAGAGCGCATGGAGGTAAGGGGTAATAAAAATTAGCTATGAATTTTGCACCCTTTAATAAGATACACAAAGACTAAGCGCCATACAGTATGTTAGAAAATTGTATGACTTTCCAAATCATAATTAATTATCTGAAGTATTATTAACATCTGTTATATAATGTTATAATAATGATAATTATGTTATTATTATCTTAAACATTTATTGGATCCAAATACTTTCTTTCAAATTAGCACAAGAAAAAATGGGGGTGCAGAGATTGTGGGAGGCCTCAAACATGTTTCAATCCAAACGCTGTCTTTAAGTAGCTGGGAAGGTAGAAGCCCCCGTAGAAGACGAGGAATTTAATCTTGCGCTGGTGCATTACCAGAGCAGTAGGAAGGAGAGACAGCTAACAGCACTTTTCTTATCCTAAAAGTTCTCCAAGATAATCAATAATTTTCCTTCCATGAGTGCTGAAATTGAAGTACTGACTGAAATAAGTCAATTCATCCTATCCTATGATTTTTGTATTTTTTACTGACTTGACTGAATGTTTTACCAAATTGATACCATTTGTTGGGTTTTGTTTTTGAATAGTCTAGCCTCCATTCTTGGGCTTTATGAATAAGTGAAATGTGTGTAAACTTTAAACAATCAAATACCTTCTTATGAAGTAAAAGAGTTGAATAATATGTATTTCTACATCCAATAATATACCCAAGTATATTTTTATTTCAGTGATAGTTTTGGCATAAATGCTGACATGGTCAAAATATTGAAATAAAGCTATTATGAATCTGGAGTGATGACTTCAAGATACTGAAATAAGTGGTAATGTTGGAGAAAACAGTGCATCCTTGGAATGATGAACTTATTCCAACCGCCAATCATCAAGTACGGAAGAGCCTCAAGAAACATGAGCATAGTTGTTAAACGAGCCCACAACCACCCAGTGAGCTCATTTTGATGTTCTACTACTTTAAATTGAGCACACTGTTGTCCTTCCACTCCCAATATGCTTGTCAACACAGAAACACACCGAGTTTAATCAGACGCGAAAGGTCCATCCATTGTGTATGAGAATTGCATGAGGCAAACCTAAAACTTGTTCTCAAAGTTTCTTTTTTATCTCATGTTGCCAAATTCTCCTTATGTCCATGTGGGACCTCATTACTTTCCAAAATGCCTGGGAGAGCTGAGTTGGAAACCCTAGGGATGTTTTAACAAGCTGTTGTTTTTGGATCCAAACTACAGGTGCAAGTGCTTGTCATTTCTTCTACTTTGTTATACATTGTTATTTTTATAGTGCAGACTCTAACAAGTGCCCTGGTCTGTCCAGAAAGGAGTTGAACTGGCAGGGCTCCCAGCTCTCGGAAGTTGGTTAGCAAAGGAAACAAAGCTGCTTTCAAGCCTTTTTTTCATGTTATGTGACAGACAATGTATATCTTTACTCAGTCCCTGAGCCTTTAACCTGCCCTGTTTTTCGTAAATAGTCTCTGTGGGAGGCCAGGTGATGTTCAAGTTGGAGAAAACAAACCTCCAACTGGAAACTCCCTGTGAACAGTGTCCTGAGAACAAAGCAATCACACTGTGAATTCCAATTACTGGGTAATCCTGATGCCTTTTCTTTGCTCCCAAATGAAAGTTTTTTGGTTTTATTGTCGTTGTTCCATAAACCCCCTAACTCACCTTTGAAAAGCAGACAGAATATATTATTGAGTCCTCTGTTAACGCACAAGCCTCAGGAGAAACGACACTAACATTTATCAGCCCAATCATCATTGGAAAATCAATTTTGATTTTATAATCTACTTATACCCCACTCCTCTTCCATATTTTCTTACCGCCAACTCCCTTTAAACAAAGACTGGTCGCAGCACACAGACTAAATTACTTAGATAACTGATTACTGGTCAGACCACACACACAACTGTGGTTTAGCAACTGGCCAACCAGTGCCCCTGAGTTATCGATGTTACTTTGTAACATTCACAGAACAGAGGGTTCCTTGTGGATATTGAAAGCCTCGTCTAAGGGTTTCCTAGTTTCCACTCTTTTTGAATAGCCACCACTTTCATTTTGTCCTTACATATTTGTTTTGACAGGCATATATAACAATCTTCTTTTTCCAAGATATATGTAATAGTATACAGATAATATAGATAACATACACATTACATATAAATATATGTAAAATATTTTATCTTATATATAAAATAAATGTATATAAGAAGTGAAACTATTAAATATTTGGATAGCTTTGGTGTATAGTGTGTCAATATTTTAATTACAACTTGATATCTAACATTTACTCTATCTTCTAGATGCATACCAACAAATGCAGTTCTGAGATCTGCCCTCCAAAGCACATTTCTTTTATTTGCTATTTTAAAAATGTAATATTGTCATCCCAACCATATCCCTTGCTTGTCTCCACTTGATCTAATACATTCCATAAAGTAGATCTTATATGAAATCTTACTTCATCAGAGTTGAAAAGTGCATATTTAAAAACAGCCATTATAAAGAGGGACAAAAAGACCAAACGGGCCTTTCTTGTCTCACATCATTTGAAATTATTCAGGATAAAATATATAGAAATATAAGTTTTGTCAACTTTAAAGCTAATTTTATTATTTTTACCGTCAAAATGAGTTTATTTTGGAATAGCCAAAAGAGTTCCCATTTGGGACGCGCATGCTGTAGCGAACCACAGGCAAATCCAGACAAGAAAGGAGAGGAGCTTGCTTTCATAATGAAAGAAGAGAGTAAGGATGGTCTATTCTAAACAAAGTTCATTGGGGGAAAGTAGAAGTTCGGGGTGACAACAACTTCTCGTTGGCTGAGCTGCGGCGTTTCTTATTGGCTGGGCTACTGGCAGGTAGAGAGAGAACTCTCCCTTCAGAAGTGAAGTAGCTGTACTTTCTGTCAGACGTTGAAGCTTCTGTGTCTTCTTGTTTGGAGTAATTGATGACATGTGACAAGGTGTGAGAGCTCCCCCTACAGGTCTCCCCGACTCCAGTTAGTGATGATCAACAGGACCCCGTGACCCCGCTGTTTAATCAGACAAGCTGAGTAGACAACTGTCAGAGTCTGCTTTTTTCTCTCTCGCTTCTTTAACATTAAGCTCATAGATGATCTCTCTTAAGCTCTCTTCCTTGTCAAAGAAAGTCATATGGAAGTCAAATCAACAATGTAGGTTCATTTATTTATAAAGAATAAATGTGAAATAATTGTCAGAATGTGTCCTTATAATTGAAGTAAGGTAGCAATAAGCATGATTTGAAATAGTGAGACCATCATTTGAAACCTTTAAATTTATTTTCATTCAGATTTTTTATTTTAAGTTGACAATTTTGAAAAGAAACCAATTCTGAATTCCTTCCTCTCAGAACTTGTTCCACCATGGCTTCTACATTTTTCTCACTCATTGTAGCACTGAACACTGCACTTTGTTATGTATATATATGAATAGTACATCTTTATATGTGGACTATCTTGCACAATTCTCTACCTAACCCGTTATATTGATACATACTCCTCATGCAGCATAGAAGAGACTTAACTTTCTGTATACCTAGTTGCCTAGAAAATCTAAGAAAAAAATTTAAATGGAGGCTATAAGATTTGTGTTTACATCTGTCTGTGTCTATATACGTATGTTGTAAATATTTTACATATTTTCTACCTCTAGATGGTATTACCAAATTTAAGAGCTCTATTTAATTGCGTTAAAGGTGAAGCACTTATAAGAATTGAGCACTTTACTCTTCTCAGAAATATAACGGAAACTAACCCATATGTGTTTTGCAAGTAAATGCGATACAGAATAATTTTTGGTAAATGAAAGTTTATTTAGATTCCTTGGTTTGGTTGAAATAGGCATGTTCTCTGAGTTATCAGCATTGGGTATGATACAGACTCCATGTCTATTCTACTTGGGTTTATTGATGAAATAAGCTCATGTTATCCTTGTTACAAAATTTGCTAGCTATAAAAATCACTTATAATAATAGCGGATTTTGTCTAATGTTTCACAAGTTTTTGTAGGCAATCTAAATATAATTATTAGGAACAAGTGAACTAAATAGATATAAGAAATATAAAAAGTTTTTAGGTGAAGTTTTTATGTGTTATGGTAAATGTACTTAAAAATAACTTCAAAATCTCTTGGTAACTTGAAACATTAGAGTTTTTCTAAATTATGTACACCCATGAAAATTTATTGAGTAAGTAGATCATTTCCAAATAAGATAAAATATTAGACATTAATTACTAAACATAGGTTTACCTACTTTTTGCTTCTTTTTACAGAAAAACTAAAAGGTGTTTGCGTCTATTAATGAACATGTCTTGTGACTCATTAAAAATTTATCCTGTGATAAAATGTATGTTTTCAATAAAGAAGGTAAAAGGGATGGAGGGATTTTTTTGTTAAGAAAGAAATTTTGTCCTAAAGTAAAACTGGTTATGGGAAAGAGGAAAAGGCATGTTCTGAAAGTAAAAAAAAAAAAGAAAAGTTATAGGTTTGTGGAAGAGGCACCTTGGGTAAAGAGTTTTGTGCATGGGCAAGTTGGCTAAGCTTGGAATTAATTTCATTAAGTAAATGGTTTAATATCAACAGTAAACTGGTACAAAATTAGAAATTGCCTTTCTCTCTCTTAAAATGACAGTTGTTTTCCTGCTCTTGAGAAAGAGGTTATAAAAGATTTTTCTTTAATTTTATGTAAGTCTACCAAAAATACAGGGATTCTATGTTTTCTCAAAATAATTTCCCATGTTCAAAAAGCTGAAATCTTTCTTTTAAGAGAGCCTTTTTTTTTTTTTACAGTTTAAGTTTCTGTGTTTGCCTTTGACATCTTCTGTTGTCACTTTAGTTAAATGGATAAGTAAGCATTGTTTTATCATGACCTATTATCTTATTTGACCAGGTGTGTTAAAGCCTTTTGATATTTCCAACAAACTTCCCAAAAATTTAAATCATAAGCAAAATCTTTTTTTGCCCTACAAGTACCTTTGAGAACTACCAGAGAGTCCATGGGACTTCTCAGAGAATTTGTTCTCTCTTCTCATAATAACAGACATTGCAATCTAATTATGTTTATTTGATATGTCAAATTACATGTGAAGCATTATCAAACAAGTAAAGACAAACTTTCTTTATGGATATCCTCATATGTGTATGTTGTTAATATAAACGTTCCAAATACAGTGCCAAATTTTTAAAAATCTATGTCCTCATATGTTATCTCCCGTAATTCTAGTTACTTAAAAATATTATATGTCACAGGAATAATCAAATTTTATTGTCAATTTTATTGTAATCAAATCTTTAGCCATGCCATTTTAAGTCTTTTGTCATTTACAGAGTTATTGTTTATTTGATGCTTTTGCAATATGTTTCACCTTCAGAGAGATTCATGGAAAAGATTTTGACACAGTCTACAATACAGGTTTCTGAAAAACTTTCACATCATAACACTGAACTGGGTAGGTAATTACAGACACTTAATGGAGAGAATGACGGCTTCAAAATATCCTAACAAATGATCAAGATATACGTATTAATTACATGAGATTATGTGAACTGAAGAAGATACTCTAAATGTTTTGTTTTTCCAGAATTTAAGAATTCTTTTTCCTAAGCTATCAAAAATTTGGTAAGACATACCTTTGTGAAAAAATATAAAACATTTACTTTTTCTTTCTACCTTATCCTTCAGGAATTCAGAAAGCCTCTGTCAGTATTTTTACTTATATAAAAAATTAGGCCAATTTTTTTTAATATAAACAAATTAGTTTTAGTGGGATTTTCTTTGGTACAAAAATGAGGGTAATTGTAAAGAGAAAAACTATGTTTGCACTTTTGTAGATGTCATATTTCAGTCCTGTTCATTGTCCTTGAGGCTTTGTTACATACATGTGGACTGGACTTCCCTGGGCTAAGGTAATGCCTTTGGTCACACTAATCGTTCAAAGTAACCTCTTTCAAAAGCATCATCTCACTCCACACAAATTAGTCACCATTAGATCAATGTCTACCGATATGCAATCTTCAGCAGACCCTTTGTTGTCCTATGCTGGTACGACACAAGCTACTGTGACTCTCTAATGTCTTATACTCAAGCGTATGATCAAGAGGTTAAAGAAGCTTCTCTGGATTCCAATTTAAAGGATCTTATGGTCACAGTCTAGAGCCTGTAGACTGGATATTCTGGAAGCATCATCAGAGGAAGAAAGCTCTCAAGCCCTGCTGGAAAGGACCTTACCAAGTGCTCCTAACCACTGACACTGATACAGAACTAGAAAGCATTCAAATTTGATGATACATCTCACAGCTAAAGAAGGCTCCACCAAAAATATAGTCATCAGACGCTGGTGCAGATGCTAAACAAATTCCGGAGGACTCCAAATCTAATTGTACAGGAGGAGAAGCAACTGACATCTGAGACAGACAGCTCTTCCCAAACGGTTGGACCAGGACTGTACGCCTTTTACTCAATGTGTCTCTTACCTTATTTATCTCTCTCTCTTTGTTAGAAAAATAATATTCTTCTCTGCATCTCCCAATCTATTCAAAAAGGGGGAAATGTTTCTGACTGTTGGGTTTGTCCTCAGGAGCACCGTTCTGTACATAAGTCTAGAGATTCTTTAGTACATTTAATTACCAATCTCTCTGCCATTCCTCTCCTAATTCTTTGTCCTAAGTGTCTAGAATTCTTTGCCTGACCAATCAAATCCTTGGTTTTGTCAATTTCATTATAATGACTCCATGGTATGTACTCCCTTAGGGTCTAGCTTCTCTTACATTTTGCAGAAAAGCCTGTGTAAATCACATTGTTTAAATTTCTACCAAACTAGAGGTCATTATGCAACTGGATTGTTGGTTAAACTTTTTTCATTATGTGACCAATCAAAAACTCTGTATTGGGCATCACCATTGAGTTTACTTCACAGACTAAAATGTAAAATTAGTTACACACATAGTCAAGGGTGTTCAGTGCCTGTTGGTAGAAACCCCAGCACAGCTGCCAGATTGAAAAAAAACCTATTTCCTAGGATAGGCACCGTCATGGATAAATATATGATCATAAATTTCTCTAAATCCCTGACAGATATTGCTATATCTGTCACTAAAGAAATAGCTGCCAAAGAAAAGTCTGTGGATCCTCTTGCACAACTTGTATTAGGTAATAGAATTTTTTGTGCTTATCTCCCAGCTGAACAGGATGGCTTTTTCCTGCAGTAAACGCCTCTATTCCTTGGTATCTCTTCCTTGGCAAACACCTGTATTGAAATAAAAACTGAACTAGACAAAATCTGAACACAAACCGAATTGTTAAATGTTGTGCCCACTGACACTCCATGGTTTTTGATCACTTTAACTGGCTACCCTCAGGAATGGCCTGGTTTGGGTCTATTCTCCAGTTTCAACTTAGTGTTTTATTTATTATAATAGAAATTCTCACTGTTGTAAAACTGTCTCCTGTGCATAACTCAATGTTATAAGAATACCACTTGGATAATAATCACTCAATGCATTTATATGACTGCTAACACTTATGAGCCTTCACCTGAGAAAATTCAAGGAACTATAGACAGTATTTGCCCTTAAAGAAATATGATGGTGTCTGCTCTGGTGCTGTTTTTGCTCAAGTAGGACTTAAAGCTCTTAAGGAAATTGTGTTTCTCCTTGTGTGGGACATGACATACTGGGAATGAGCTTTCCTTAAAATGAAGGATGGAGGATGCTATGATGACTGATCAGCAATGTTTTTTAACAGTTGATCAGCAATGCTTTCCAATAGTTGATCAGCAATGCTTTCAAAGAAAGATCTCAATCAAAAGGGGAAAATGTCAAAATCGACTATAATGGAGCCATTTTAATATGGAGTTGGAGCTGCCTTTCAAGAGAAACAGCCTTGCTGTCTTAAACATTAGACTGGGCCAAACTCTCAGACTGTGTCAAAATGGCAGTTGTTTCACAAGCAATTGTTTGAGAAGTCAGCAGGAGAACAGACATCCAGACCACAAAAACTGAAGATTGTGGGCTGACCCTGATCCAGTGCTCCAGGCTCTTTGCTCCAAAAATTCAAACTTTTTTCATCTTGCAAAACTAAAACTCTGGGACATCAGCATCATGGCAGAGTGAGCTTGTCTGGTAATCTCGCCTCTCCACCGCACAACAAAAAGACATTCATACTACAACAGAGGGCATCCAAACACAACACAAAAGAACTCTGGGGGACACAAACAGCCGTACAATGGAGGGCAGAGAAGCTGGAACTCCCTTCAAAGGAGGTGGAAGAGAGTAAGAGAAAACTTTTCTCCCTCTCCAAAAGACTAGGATCTGGAACCATGGGCAGCCTCCAAGAGGGAAGGAACTGGGGAGGGGACACTCATTTGCAGGAACACCAAAGATCCCCAAAGGTCCTCATGGCCAAGGGGAAAGCCCCTACTGAGGTGAATACTAAAGCAGGGATGACCTCATCAAGCCAACACCACAGGAGAGGAGACAGCAAGGGTAGAGGGAGAAACTCCTGAGAGCATGTGGAAGAAACTGCCTCTCCCTCCACCAGCCCAGGCCTGACTCCAGTGCTTGGGATCTCAGCAAAATGCAGAGGACTCAGAATATGTGGCTCTTGACCCCCACCCAGTGGTGATAGGAGGTAACTGTGACCAAATAATACCATGATGCAGTAAAACAGAGCCACACTCTCTAGCAGTATCAAAAGTTATAGTAAATCTCCAGAATAGAGAGAAAATGACAAGTATGCAGAAATCAGTCCTGAAGACAAAGAAATATGTAATCTAAATGACAGAGAACTCAAAGTAGCTGTCACCAAAAAACTCTACAAGTTAAAAGAGAATGTAGAGAAATAATTCAGTGTGTTCAGGAGCTACTTCACAAAAGAGATTGAAACTATCAAGAAGAATCAATAAGAAATAATGGAGATGAAAGACACAATGGAAGAGAAATATGGATTCCCTGAATCCTCAGGTGGACATCATAGAGGAATGAATCAGCATAATCATTGTGGATAGACATGTTGAAATGCTCCAAACAGAGGAGGAGAGAAAACTAAGACTTAAAAGAAATGAAGAAAGTCTCTGAGAAATGTCCAACTCAATTAGGAAACGCAACATAAGAATTACAGGTATTCAAGAGGGAGAAAAGAAAGAGAATGGAGCAGAAAACTTGTTCAAAGAAGTAATAGCAGAGAACATCCCAAACCTAGGGAAGGAGATGGAAATCCATGTGAAAGAGGCTACCAGATCTCCTAAATATGTCAATGTAAAAAGACCTACTGCAAGGCATATTGTAGTGAAACTGGCAAAAGAGAATGACAAAGAAAAAATGCTAAAGGCAGCAAGGTAGAAAAAATAACCTACAAAGGAACTCCTATCAGGCTTTCAGTGGATTTCTCTGCAGAAACCTTACAGGCTAGGACAGCCTGGAATGACAATTTCAAATCTTTGGAGGACAAAAACTTTCAGCCAAGAATACTCTATCCAGCAAAAATATCCTTCAGATAGCATGGAGAAATAAAAAACATTCCCAGATAAACAGAAAGCTAACAGAGATCATAGCCATGAGACTCCTTCTACAAGTAATCCTCAAGAAGGTCCTCATACCTGAAAAAAAGGGAGAAAAGGCTTACAAAACACAGGGTAAGGAGATAAATAGGTAGATGAAATCAGAAAATTGTAGTTATACATCAGAACAGGATGGCAAATACTCAAGTATAAGATTAAAGATAAAGAGAAGGAAAACACCAAAAACAAAGATAATCTTGTCACTTTAATCACAAACTCACAACACAAGATGGAATAAGATGTGAGAAAAACAACCTAGGAGGGGAAAAGGAAAGGGACTGAATCAGTTTAGTCTAATGAAATAAGAGGCCATCAGAAAATGGAGCATCTTATCTATGAGGTTTTGAATACAAAATTCATGGTAACAACGAAACAAAAAAGCAGAATGTAGGCACAAATAATAAATCAGAAGGAAACAAACAAACAAAAAACACAACATAAAAAACTACATAACTCAATTGGTAGACCAAAATACACAGGACAAGAAACAAAGGAAATGCAGGAGACCTGATAAATGAGTGATAAAATGGCAGCATTAAGCCCTCATATATCGATAATCACCCTAAATGTAAACGGATTGAATTCTCCAATCAAAAGAGTGGCAAGATGGATTAAAGAACAAGACCCAACAATATGCTGCCTCCAGGAAACACATCTCAGCTCCAATGACAAACACAGGTTCAGACTGGAGGGATGGAACATGATATTCCAAGCTAATGGCAAGCAAAAGAAAGCAGGTGTTGCCATACTTAAATCAGACAAAGTAGACTTCAAGATAAGGCAGGTAAAGAGAGACAAAAGAGGGCAGTATATAATGACTAAAGTGACACTTCACCAAGGCGACATGACACATAAATACCTATGGCCCATAAATAGGTGCACCAAAGTACATAAAGCAACTATTAACAAGCATAAAAGAAGATATTAACAATAACACAATAATAGTAGAGGACCTCAACACTCCACTCATATCAACGGATAGATCACCCAGACAGAAAATCAACAAGGAAACAGTGGAATTAAAGGAAAACCTAGACCAGTTGGATTTAATAGACGTATATAGAACACTCCATCCAAAAACAGCAGAATACATATTCTTCTCAACTGCGCATGGAACATGCTCAAGGATAGACCATATGTTGGGAAACAAAGGCAAGCCTCAATAAACTTAAGAAGATTGAAATAATAACAAGCATCTTTTCTGATCGCAATGCTATAAAGCTAGAAATTAATTACAAGAAAAAGTCTGAGAAAGGGACAAAGATGTGGAGACTAAACAACAGGCTATTGAACAACCAATGTATCATTCAAGAAATTAAAGGAAAAATCAAAAAATATCTGGAGACAAATGGAAATGAAAACATACCATACCAACTCATATGGCATGCAGCAAAAGCCATATTAAGAGGGAAATTCATCACACTACAGGCTTGCTTTAACAAACAAGAAAAAATCTCAACTAAGTAATCTCAAAGTAATCCTAACTGAATCAGAAAAAAGAAGAAGTAGCAAAGCCCAAAGTCAGCAGAAGGAGAGAAATAATAAAAATCAGAGCAGAAATAAATGCTATTGAAACAAAAAAGGCAGTAGAAAGGATCAATGAAACAAAGAACTGGTTCTTTGAGAAGATAAACAAAATTGACAAACCCCTAGCCAGACTTACAAAGAAAAAAAAGAGAGAAAGCTCAGATAAATAAAATTAGAAATGAAAGAGGAGAAATAACAACGGATATCACAGAAACACAACAGATTATAAGATAATCATATGAAAAGCTATATGCCAACAAAATGGACAACATAGAGGAAATGGATAAATTCTTCGATTCTTACAACCTCCCAAAGCAGAACCAGGAAGAAATAGATAATCTGAATAGACGAATCACAAGGAAAGAGATTGAACCTGTAATCAAAAGCATCCCAAAGAATAAAAGCCTGGGATGAGAAGTTTCCCTGGGGAATTCTACCAAACATTCAGAGAGGATTTAATACCTATCATTCTCAAGCTATTCCAAATAATTAGGGAGGATGGAACACTTCCTAATATATTCCACGAGGCCAACATCACTGTGATACCAAAGCCTGACAAGGACAACACAAAAAAGGAAAACTACAGGCCAATATCACTGATGAACATAGATGCAAAAATCCTCAACAAAATATTGGCAACCCGAATTCAGCAACACATCAAAAGGATCATACATCACGATCAAGTGGGATTCATACCAGGGACACAGGGATGGTCCAACATCCGCAAATCAATCAATGTGCTACACCATGTCAACACTGAGGAATAAAAACCACATGATCATTTCAATAGATGCAGAGAAAGCATTTGACAAGATCCAACAGCCACTTATGATAAAAACTCTTAAGAAAATGGGGATAGAAGGAAATTACCTCAACAGAATAAAGGTCATTTATGACAAACACATAGCCAACATCATAGTCAATGGGCCAAAACTGAACACCGTCCCCCTGAGAACAGGAAGAAGGCAAGGATGCCCACTATCACCACTCTTATTCACCATAGTACTGGAGGTTTTGGCCAGAGCAATTAGGCAAGAGAAAGGAATAAAAGGAATCCAAACAGGGAGTGAAGAATCGAAACTCTTGCTGTTTACAGGTGACATGATCTTATATATAGAAAACCCTAAAGGATCCATCAGGAAACTAATAGAAATAATTAACAACTACAGTAAAGTTGCGGGGTACAAAACTTACAAAACTTGTTTGCATTTCTATACTCTAATAATGAACTTACGGAAAGAGAAATCAAGAATATAATTCCATTTATAATTGCAACAAAAAGAATAAAGTATCTAGGAATAAATTAAACCAAGGAGGTGAAGGGCTTATGCAATGAAAACTATAAGACATTATTGAAAGATATAGATGATGACATAAAGAGATGGAAAGAGATTCCATGCACATGAATTGGTGGAATAAACATAATGAAAATTCCATATTACCCAAAGCATTCTACAGATTCAATGAAACCCAATCAGAATCTCAATGACATTTTTCATAGAAACAGAACAAAGAATCCTAAAATTCATATGGGGCAAGCAAAGACCCTGAATTACTAAAGTAAACCTGAGAATGAAATCAAAGCTGGAGGCATCATAATCCCTGATTCAAAATGTACTACAAAGCCATAGTGATCAAAACAACTTGGTATCGGTACAAAAACTGGCACACAGATCAAGGGAACAGAAGTGAAAGCCCAGAAATAAAACTGCACATACATGGACAGCTAATCTTTGACAGAGTTGCCAAAAACATTCAATGGAGAAAAGATAGTCTCTTCAATAAATGGTGTTGGGAAAACTGGACAGCCACTTGCAAAAGAATGAAAGTAGACCATTACCTCATGCCATACACAAAAATAAACTCAAAATGAATCAAAGAGTTGAAGGTAAGTCCTGAAACCGTAAAACTCCTGTAAGATAATACAGGCAGTACACTCTTTGACATCAAACTTAAAAGGATCTTTCAAATACTATGTCTTCTCAGACAAGGGAAACAAAAGAAAAAGTAAACAAGTGGGACTTCATCAGACTAAAGAGCTTCCTCAAGGCAAAGGAAACTAGGATCAAAACTAAAAGACAATCCACCAAGTAGGAGAAAACATTTGCAAATCATATATCCAACAAGGGGTTAATCTCTGTAATATATAAGGAACTCAGACAACTGAACAACAACAACAAAAAACAGTCTGATCAAAAAAGGGGCAGAGGATACGAACAGACATTTTTCCAAAGAAAATATACAGATGGCCAATAAACACATGAAAAGACGTTCGATGGGAAAAGAACAGTCTCTTCAATAAATGGTGTTGGGAAAACTGGACAGTTACATGCAAAAGAATAAAAGAAGACCATTACCTTACACTATGCACAAAAATCAACTCAAAATGGATTAAAGACTTGAGTGCAAGACTGGAAACCATGAAACCATGATAATTCTAGAAGAAAACATAAGCAGTACCCTCTTTGACATCGGTCTTAGCAGTATATTTTCAAGAACCATGTCTGACCAGGCAAGGGAAACAAAAGAAAAAATGGACAAATGGACATCAAATTAAAAAGCTTCTGCACAGCAAAGGAAAGCATCAACAAAATGAAAAGACAACCTAACAATTGGGAGAAGATATTTGCAAACCATATATTAAATAAGGGATTAATATCCAAAATATACAAATAACTCATACAGCTCAACAACAACAAAAAACCAATAACCCAATTAAAAAATGGGCAAAGGATCTGAACAGAGATTTCTCCAAAGAAGATCTACGGATGGCCAACAGGCATATGAAGAGATGCTCAACATCATTAGCTACCAGGGAAATGCAAATCAAAACTACAATGAGGTATCACCTCACTCCAGTCAGAATGGCTATAGTTAACAAGACAGGAAACAACAAGTGTTGGAGAGGATATGGAGAGAAGGGAACCCTCACACACTGCTGGTGGGAGTGCAAACTGGTGCAGCCACTATGGAAAGCAATATATATCCTCAGAAAATTAAGAACAGATCTACCATATGATCCAGCTATCCCACTGCTGGGTATTTATCCAAAGAAGTTGAAAATGCAAAGGTATAAAGATATTTGCACCCCTATGTTCATTGCAGCATTATACACAATAGCCAAGACTTGGAAGCAACCTAGGTGCCCATCAAGGGACAAATGGATAAAGAAGATGTGGTATTTATACACAATGGAATACTACTCAGCCGTAAGACAGGATGAAATCCAGCCATTTGTGACAACATGGATGGTCCTTGAGGGTATTCTGCTGATTGAAATTAGTCAGAGGGAGACAGTCAAATCAAAGTATGATCTCACTCATAAGTAGAAGATAAAAACAATGACAAACAAACACATAGCAATGGCAATTGGATTGGTGGTTACCATAGGGGAAGGGAGGGGAGGGCAAAAGTGGTGATTAGGCTCACATGTCGGGGGGTGAACTATAATTAGTTTTTCGATGGTGAACATGATGTAATCTACACAGAATTTGAAAGGTATTACGATGTACATCTGAAAGCTATATAATGTTATAATCCAATGTTACTGCAAGTAAAAAAATTAAAAATTTTTTTACAAAGATGTTTGACAACACTAATCATCAGGGAAATACAAATCAAAACTACACTAAGATACCATCTTACGCCTGTTAAAATAGCTATAATCACTAAGACTAAAAATAGCAAATGTTAGAGAAGGTGTGGAGAAATGGGACCCCTCACACACTGCTGGTGGGAATGCAGCTGGTGCAGCCACTATGGAAAAGAGTATGGAGAGTCCTCAAAATGCTAATAATAGAAATACCTTATGACCCAGCTGTCTCACCTCTGGTATCTACCCAAACAACTTGAAACCAACAATCCAAGGTAACATATGTATCCCTATGTTCATTGCAGCACTATTCACCATAGCCAAGACATGAAAACAATACAAGTGCCTATCAACTGATGATTGGATAAAGAAGATGTGGTATATATATACAATGGGATACTACTCAGCCATAAAAAAGACAAAATCATCGCAATGGCAACAGCATGGATGGACCTGGAGGGAATTATTCTAAGCCAAATAAGCCAGACTGAGAAAGACAAACAGCATATGATTTCACACGTATGTGGAATATAAACAAACGCATGGACAAAGCAAATGATTCAGTGTTTACCAAGGGAAGGGGGTGGGGAGTGAGCACAGGGGTTGAAGGGGAGCACTTATGCTGTGGTAGACAAGAAATAATGTACAACTGAAATTTCACAATGATGCAAATTATTATGAACTCAATTAAAAATAAATTTTAGAAAAACTGAGAATTGTGGACTCTTGGAAGATAGAATTAATAGTTAATGTTAAGCGCAGGCTAGCTCTCTGTCTCCAACTCCAATTAAAATTCTTTGTAATACAACTTCACTTCTTCGCCTTTAAATGCCCCAGGCTTTTACTCCCTAGAGGGTGTCAATCTACAAAAACAGAAACCAGTTTATGAGGCAAAGTGTTTATTTGGGATCAAAGAATTGCAATTTGGGGAGCACTGATTCAGTGAGAAACCCGAGTAACGTTCTGATTACAGCAGAAGGACTCAGGGTTTTTATGGGAAAAAGGGAGGAAGATGAGGTGAGTTGTATCAAAGACGAGTTTATTGGTGCTAGATGAGGTAAGGCTCGGTTTGTTCTTTATAGACTGCTTTGAGATTTGATCATGAGGCAAAAGGCTAGATCGGAACTTCATTCATTGGTTATCAATGCAGTCATCAGGAAAGCCCAATTTTATCAGTCCTTACAAACAGGATCTTCTTGCTCTTACTGCCTTCTTGGAATGTTGGCAGTTTGATTTAGTTTGGAAGATAAAACAAGACATGCACAACAATTTCTTTAAAATGGCCATGCTGTCTCTATTCTAATGTGGCTCCACTCATGTCATCTTTCATATAGGATATTATTTGGGTTTCTACCTGAATCTGTGCTTCCAAAATTGTAATTATTTGATTCCAAGTAAACACTCTACCTCTTAAACTAGTTTCTGTTTTTGCAGATTGACATTACTTTTTGATTACCTCAATATTTCAAAGTGTTTGAAACTCATTGTCAGTCTTTTTCTGTTTCTTTTCTCCTTTCTCTCTGATCCTATCCTGAGCTAATTACATTCAACTTTCTGTTTGGAGTTTTGCATTTTCTCCACCACACCCTTCCTCATAATGAACTCTATGCTGAAAATATTTTGCTATTGAGTAATTATTTATGTGTGTATGGCTATTCTGGGAGAAAGTGACATGTGACCTCTCGGGCACTTAGGGCTAGCTCAAGAAAGATCTTTTGTCAGATCTCTCTGAAATTTTAGACTTTCAAAGACTGCTTTTTTTTTTTTTGAGGAAGATTAGTCCTGAGCTAACATCTGCTGCCATTCCTCCTCTTTTTTGCTGAGGAAGACTGGCCCTGAGCTAACATCCGTGCCCATCTTCCTCTATTTTATGTGTGGGATGCTTATCATGGCTTGATGAGATCCGAACCTGTGAACCACAGGCAGCTGAAGCGGAAAGTGGGAAATTAACCACTGCGCCACCTGGCTGGCCTCAAAAGACTGCTGTTTTAATTATGTAGGTAAGAACGAGGTATGCCTCCCTTCTGGAGCACCTAATTTACATGGACGTAGACATGCAATCTCACTTTTCAACACAGATTCAGAAATTCAGATAAGAAGACTTTGACACAAAATGTCTCACGTAATCTCACTCTGTAGTTCCAGGGAAAAGCACCCTCGTATCTAATGTACAGCCCAGATATAACGTTGACCATTTACACGGAGTCTTGCTTTTCATTGAGCCTCTACAAACCCACCATTCTTTAAATTTTACCTAAACTCCACCCTTTCCTCAAATATAGAACACTCTTATTTTGTTTAATGAGACACTGTCATTTCTGGCGCTTGTCGCCCTTGTCATTGCAGTAATTTGGTAAAGCTGCCTTTACTGGAATGGATGTGTCCCTAGTGGTCTTGAGCTGAGCTAGGACAGAACTAAAGGAAGAGTTCAAACACATGCAGTTTTTTTTCTCTTGCACAGTGCGTACCGGGTGGCAGCAGCTGGGAGTTTTCTGCCAAAATCCCAATGGTAACTGCTGGAAGATGCTCATGGGCTTTCGCAATAAGCTCCAGGCTGCACAAGTATGGGTGGCAGTCACTTCCAAAATTATATTTGAGTGGGTGCCATAAGGGCCCAAAGGCATTGGGAGAGCCGCCTTCTTTTATAATTCAGACATGGCCTACTTTTGTTCAATTCCTCACACAAATATAGCTTTCTTTCTGGTAGTGTTACAGGTGGGAGCTAGCAATATTCCCAGATGTGGAATATGTGTTCTCCAAAATCTTAGCAGAAGGAAGAAAATGACACATATCATAGCATAAATAAATGAAATAGAGACCAAGAAATAAAGAAAAAAAGTCGATAGCACTAAAGGTGGTTTCTTGAGGAGATAAAATTGACAAACTTTTAGCTACACTAAGAAAAAGTCTCACATTAGTAAAATAAGAAATTTAAGAGTAGTCATCACAACTGAAGATACAAAAATACTTAGGATCATAAAACACTTCTATGAATAACTATTATGCCAAAAAATCAGACCACCTTAAAGAAGTGGATGAATTCCTAGACACACAAAGCCTGCTAAGAATGAATTAGGAAGAAATAGGAAATCTGAACATATCAATAAGTAGCAAGGTGACTGAATCAGTAAACAAAAACCTCCCAGAACAGAAAAGTCCGGGATAGCTGTCTTCATTGGTGAATTCTACCAAACATTTAAAGAGTTAACATCAACCCTTCTCAAGCTCTTCCAAAAACTTGAAGGAGAGTGGAGATTCCCAAACTCATTTAAAAAGTCCAGGTTTACCTTGATACCAAAGCCAGATAACGACACAATAGACCAGTTTCTTTGATGAATATAGATGTAAAAAGTCTCAAGAAAGCAAACTGAACTCAAGAACATATCGAAAGGATCAGTTACTGTGATCAACTTGGGTTTATCCCTGGGATGCCAAGTGTCCAGAAACCTATCTTGAAATCATAGAACTTTACAATCTAAATGACAAAGAAATCCAAAACAGTCAGAAAACAACTAAAAAGATGGTGATAGTGAGCCCTTACCTATCAACATTACTTTAATGATAAATAGATTAAATTCTCCACTAAAAAAAAACATATAATGTGCAGTCAGCCTGGTGGCATTAAGCTCCTGTGCTCCACTTGGGTGGCCAGCAGTTTGCCGGTTCGGATCCCAGGTGCGGACCTACACACCACTTATCAAGCCATGCTGTGGCAGGAGTGCCACATATGAAGTAGAGGAAGACGGGGACAGATATTAGCTCAGGGCTAACCTTCCTCACAAAAACCAAAAACATAAAATGGCTGAATATATAAATAAAACAAAATTTAACGATATGCTGTGTACAAGAGACACAGTTTAGCTTTAAGGATACACAGAGACTGAAAGGGTAGGGACGCAAAAAGATATTTCAAGTAAATGGTAAGCAAAATAGAAGAAGTGTAGATATACTCATATCAGACCAATTAGATATTAAGCTAAACATTGCCAAAGAGATCAATAAGGTTATTATATAATGATAAAGAAGTGAATTCATCAAGAAGATATGAGCATCTAAATATATAAAGCAAACACTAACAAAACTAAATGGAGAAATAATCAGCAATATAATAATAGTAGAGGATTTCAATATCTGACTCTCATCAATGGAGAGACATGCTGATATAAAATCAATAAGCAAAGACTTGAACAACAGTCTAGAAAAATGTTCTAAAAGACTTACACAGAACATTTCATCCAACTACAGAAGAATATACATTTTTCACATATGTACTCAGAACATTCTCCAGAGTAAATCAAATAGACCAAAAAACAGATCTCCTCAAAGTCAAGAAGTTAGAAATTATATTAAGTATCTTTTCCAACCACAATAGTACGAAGCTAGAAATCAAAAAAAGCAGGAAAATAAGAAAATTTTAAAAAGTATGGAAATTAAACAACACATTCTTGAATAACTAAAAAAATCAAAGAAGAAATGAAAATGAAAATCACAAAAAAATATCTTGGGGGCAAATGCAAACACAGCTCACCAAAATTTATGGATTGCAGCAAAAGCAATACCAAGAGGCAAGTTTAAAAATATAAACACAAACATAAGAAAATATATCAAATAAACAAGATAACACTACTACTCAAGGAACTAGAAAAAGAAGCAAAAACTAAGATCAAAGTTCACAGAAGGAAGGACAGACATATTAAAAAGTAGAGCAGAAGTTAGTGAAATAGAAAATAGGAAAACAATTTAAAATATGAACAAAAGTAAGAGCTTTTTTAAATGATTAGCAGAAGTGACAAAACTTTAGCAAAACTAACATCCAAAAAATGGAGGACCCAAATAAATATAATTAGAAGACAAGACATTACAAATGATACCATTAAAATACAAAGATCAGGGCCTGGCCCCGTGGCCGAGTGGTTAAGTTCGCGCGCTCCGCTGCAGGCGGCCCAGTGTTTGGTTGGTCCGAATCCTGGGCGCGGACATGGCGCTGCTCATCAAACCACGCTGAGGCAGCGTCCCATATGCCACAACTAGAAGGACCCACAATGAAGAATATACACCTATGTACTGTGGGGCTTTGGGGAGAAAAAGGAAAAAATAAAATCTTTAAAAAGTACAAAGATCAAAAGAAACTATTATAAACAATTACACGCCAAGAAATTGGACAACACAGAAGAAATGGATAAATTCCTAGAAATGCATACCTACCAAAACAAAATCATAAAGAAACAGAAGATGTGAGCAGACTGATAATGACTAAGGAGCTAGAAGCTGTGATCAAACAGCGCAACAATGAAAAGACCAAGATCAGATTGTGTCACTGGTGAATTCTTCCTCACAAGTAAAGATGAATTAACATCAGTCCCTCTCGAAATTTTCCAAAAATTTGTAAAAGAAAGAAAACTGTCGAATTTATTTTACTCAGCTAGCACCACTATGACACTAAAGCCAGATAAGTACACTAAAAAATAAGTTCAGGCCAATGACTTTGACAAATATAGTTGCAAAAATTCTCAGCAAAATACTACCAAGCTGAACTCGGTAGCACACTTAAAGGATCACACATCACTATGAGGTGGCACTTGTCTCTGGGATACAAAAATGGCTCAACATACGCAAATCAACAAGTGTGATACACCGCATTTGTAAAATAAAGGGTAAAAATCTTATTCTTCTTTCAATGATGCAGAAAAATTACTTGAAAAATTTATCCTTCTTTTATAATAAAAGCTCTCAACTAATTGTGTAAAGAAATAATGTACTTGAACATAATAAAGTTCATATATGTAAGGTCCGTGATTAACATCAGACCCAATAGTGAAAGTTTGAGAGCTTTTCATCTAAATCATGAACAAGTGAAAGATGCACATCTTCATCACTCGATTTCAAGATAGTATTGGAAGTCCTAGCCAGAGCAATTCATTGAGAAAAAGAAATAAAGACACCAAAATCTGAAAGTTAAAGTAAATTTTTTTCTGTTTGGAGGTAACATAATTTTATGGATGAAAATCTTAAAGACTCAACCAAGAAATCCTTAGCATAATTCAATTCAGTAAAGCTGTTGGGTACAAAATCAATCAAATTAAATTAGTCAATTTTATTTCTTTGCACTAACACCAAAATATATGATAAAGGTATTTAAAAAACCAATTTTATTTATAATACCATCAAGAAAATACTTAGGAATAAATTCAAGCAAAGCGGGGAGTCTATACACTATAAAGTATAAGAAAAAATTTGAAGAAGACACAAACAAATGGAAAAACATCCCATAATGATGGATCAGTGAGTTAATATTAAAATGTCAATACTTATCTAAAGCCATCTATATATTCAATGCAATCACTATCAAAATTCCAAGAGCATTTTTCAGAGAAATAGAAAAAATA
Organism: Equus asinus; assembly: GCF_041296235.1. Lineage (NCBI taxonomy): Eukaryota > Metazoa > Chordata > Mammalia > Perissodactyla > Equidae > Equus > Equus asinus. Next base: position 67,335 of record NW_027225344.1, on the reverse strand, counting down.
TCTCACAGTTTGTATGGGGATCACAAAAGATGCTGAATATTCAAAGCAATCTTGAGAAAAAATAGCATAGCTGGGAGCAACGGAAATCATTTCTTGATTTTACACAATATTACAAAGCTATGCTAATCAAAACTAGATGGTACTGATATAAAAATAAACATATACAACAATGGAACAGAATTGAGAGCCAAGATACAGACTCATGCATATATGGTCCAGTAATATTTGACAAAGGAGCTAAGCATGCTTAATGAGAAAAGGATTTTCTCTTCAATAAACAGTATTTGAACTACTGGATATTCACACACAATTAAATAAAATTGGACACCTATCTTACACCACTCACAAAAATTAACTGGAAATGGATGAAATAATTTAATGGAACACCTGAAACCATAAAACTCTCAGACGACAAGGTCTTAGAAGACCTCAATGTAGGTTTTGACATTGATATTTTTGGACATGACATGAAAAGTACAAGCAGAAAAAGCAAAAATCAACAAATAGGATGGCATTAAACTAAAAGCCTTCTTTACAATAAAATACTCAACAAAATGAAAAGCCAACATACTAAACATATAAAATATTTTCAAATTATGTGATGAGAGGTTAATATCCAAAATGCATATGGAACTCCTACAACTTAATAGCAAAAATACAAACAACCTGGTTGAAAAAATGGACAAAGGACCTGGATAGACATTATTCCAATAAAGACTTACAGATGACCAAAAAATACATGAGAAGATGCTTAATGTCACTAATCACCAGGGAAAAGCATATCAAAACCACAATGGGTTCACCTCACATCCGTAAGAATGACAATCATGAAAAAGACCAGAGATAACAATGTTGCTGAGGGTGTGAAGAAAAGGGAGTCTTGTGCACTGTTGTTGGTAATGTAAATTGGTATAGCTTCTATGGAAAACTGTATGGAGATTCTTCAAATAATTAAAAATAGAACTACCATATGATCCAACAACCCAACTTATGGGTATATAGCCAAATAAAATGAAATCAGAATCTCAAAGAGATATCTGTACATCCATGTTCATTGTAGCATTATTCACAATAGAAAACACCTGCAAACAACTTGTTTCATATGTATATATGTATTAAGTATATGTGTGTGTATACACACACACACACACACACACACACAATGGAATATTACTAAGCCACAATAAAGAAGGAAACCCAGGCATTTGTGACACACAGATTGACTTTGTAGGTACTATGCTAAATGGAAAATCAGAGTAAGAAAAATACTATATGATCTCACTTACATGTGGAATCTCAAAAAGCAATATGGATGAATCTCCAAAATATAGTATTGAGTGAAAGAAGCATGGCAAAATTAATTATATGTTCAAATAATGATTAGCTTCTTGGAGTTTTTGATTAGGAAAAAGCAAAAGGAAGACTCCAAGAGTACTAGAAATATGAAATATTCTAAATCTTGATCTTTGTTGTAGTTACATAAGCATATATATAGGTAAAATTTGTAACCTGTATGCTTGAGATTTGTATTAACTGCATTAACTAAAAACTGTATCAGCTGTAAGTAAATAATGCCTTGAAGATGATATGTTCAAGGTAACTCCCCACTTCAAGTTTTCTTACTGTTCCTGATTTTGCACATACAGCTTCTGCATGATGTTCCTCTGTTTTTAGACATCGATGGAAAACACATCAGTAGTGCCTTTTGAAAATTTTCTACAGAAACATTTATTTAGAAGCTAAGGGTAAAATCTCTGAAAAACAATCAAAAAAATAAAGAGACAGACATAGAATTTCCAAAACTATTTTGAAATTTTCTTTTTAATTTTGATTTCATATTTAATTTAACTGTCATCAGATAACAGGTCTATATTATTTCCCTGAAATGTATTGTTATTTTTGGTGCCCATATTTTGCATGATAAATAATTCTAGTTATCTGGACATTTGCAGATGTGAGGTGATCCACATAACAGACGGCTGACTTACTCAGGTTTGCTCACTCACTATCATCATGTGTTCTATTAAGACTAAGCATGTTTATGTGTCTGAATTCATATCCATGGACCCCATGAGCATCATGAATCAACATAACATTTAAGCATCATGGACACAATTAATTTCAAGAGAGAATTTAGTCATGGTGTACTTTAAAACAGATTGGCCATTGCAATTACAACTAGAGCCTGGGGAAAGATATACATTACTTAAACAAAAAGTTACATGAATTAAAATGGCTTGCCTTCAAGATCCAGATAAAACAGATTGTGAAAGACTGCTTACAAAAACAGTGAAAATATAACATGCACAGATCAAAGACATAGAACATAGTGTTTAAAATAAATTCCTGGACAGAAATCAATATACCAACTTAAAGGACAAGTTTGGGAGTCACATTTTAACACTTATTTGCTGCGTGATACTGAGAACAATATTAGTTTCCCATGCCTCCATTTTCTCACTTAGAAGATGGGTGTCAAAGTACTTATATCATATAGTTGTTAATAGGATGCAAAGTAATGTATAAAAATTGCTTGGTGTGGAGCATAGCAAATAGTAAGTGCTCAAAAAATAGCCTCTCTTAGTATGGTAGTCTCACGTAATTCTTAACAACTTCCTATTATACTGATCAAAGAATTTAACTTTCTCTTCAAGCCTTATTAAAGGAGAGAGAATTACCATATGTTTAAATGTTAACGACTTCAGGAAATTAGACTCGTTTAGCATTGAATAATTTGAAGAATGAGACTAAGTTTGCTGTCATTTTAAATTTACACATTTCCCCAGCCACCTTTCTCAGGGCCCCCTTGACCTCGCTGTTCCTCAGACTGTAGATGAGGGGGTTCAGCACAGGGGTGAAGACAGTGTAGCATGCTGACACGACCTTATCAAGGTCAGCTGACCTGTAGGATTTGGGTCTCATGTAGGTGGAAATGGCAGCTCCATTAAAGAGTCCCACCACAGCCAAATGTGAGGAGCAGGTGACAAAAGCCTTCTTGCAGGCTTCTCTAGAATGCATCTGGAGAACAGCTGCGACGATAAAACTGTAGGAGGTCAGGATGAGGGAAAAGGGGACCAGAAGCATTAACACACAGCAGATGTACATTACATTTTCGAAGACTGATGTGTCAGCAGAAGCCAAACGCACCAGCATGGGGGCCTCACAGAACAAATGGTCGATCTCACGTGCACCGCAAAATGGGAAGCTCAGGGTAGCAGCAGCCTGCATGAGCCCATCAGCTGCCCCCAGGAACCAAGACCCCAAAGTCATTCTCAGGCATAATTGCTGGCTCATGAGGACAGGATATCTCAGTGGATGGCAAACAGCCACGTAGCGGTCATAGGACATGGCTCTAAAAGGAAACTCTCGCCGCCACCCAGTGTGAGTGAAAAAAGAGCCGCAGCACACAACCAGCAGGGGAGATGGACTTCTTGCCAGTCAAGTAGTCAGCAGCCATTTTGGAAATGATCGTGGCAACCAGCATCACATCCATGAGGGAGAGTTGGCTCAGTAGGAAATGCATGGGTGTGTGGAGCCGGGGGTCCCAGTAAATCAGGAGAAGCATGACGACATTGCCCATAAGAGAAGCAATGGCCGTTGTCAGCACCACCATGAAGAGAAAGAGGTGGGGTCTTGTATGTTTAAAGAGTCCTAGAAGAATGAAGTCTGATGTTGTGTTTCTCTTCTCCACGATTTCTTCTGGTGTGATTCTGCAAATGGAAAAATAGAGAAGGAAGGGACTTTCATCATCTACAAACCTTAGTTTGGCTTCATAACTTCTGCACATGTGCTGGATATGGAATCCAAGGTCCTGACTCAAAGCCCTACATCCCAGTTAAGATGGTTCTGCTTGACCTGTTATTCCACTTCTCTGTAACTCAGCCTTTCACTGTTTTAAATAACGTTAGTCTATGTATTTCACACAATGATATATTGGTTGGTTGGTATAATAGATCAAAATGAATCAAAAGTAGAAAAAAGCTTTCAAAGATTATAGAATTGTAAGTAGTTAATTTGGCTGTTTTTTATATTATTTAATAATTATTATTATTGTGCTTTTCTTATGTGTACTGAAACCAAAATTTAACCAAGTTAGAAAATAAACACTTATTTAAACATTTGCTATTTATATTTCTTTGAGTCTTAGATGAATTCTTTTCAAATTTTGGAAATTTTAACATACTCAAATTAGTTATTTTTTTAAGAAACAAAAAATTACAGCTATTTCACTGTGGGTTACAAGGGCCACAGAAGGGAACAGATGAGTATAACAAAGTTTCCCCACTGAAGGAACATAATATCCCCAATAATTGATGAAAATGTTACTTCCTCTCATTAAATAACTATTTTTATTACCTGATTTTAAAGTGCGGCTATGCTAGTTCATCACTCTCTGCTCTGAAACCTTCAGTCTGTTTCCATCACACTTGGAATAAAATGCACATTTCTTTCCCCAGCTTACTAGGACTTGGAGCCATGCCCTACGCATCGTTTCACGACACAATGTACCGTCATGGAGGCTTGCAACGATCAGGTGAGTATGAAAGGCAAGCATGAGAGGACCTTTGATGAGAGTAAATGCTTGGAGAGCATAGCAATAACTATAACAACGAGTAAGGTGATTAAAAAGAAAAGGAAGCAGTTTTAAAACAACCATATTACATGAAGCATAATTATTAGTCACAGGTGAAGTATAAATATATCTGAGAGGAAAAATATTTTAAAAATGCTTAAATTACATATTTGGCCTATCTTCTGAGGATGGTTGTTTAATATTTAACAAAACAGATCTATTTTCTTTGGAGACACAAACAAAATGACTGAGCCCACAGAAATGAGCATGGCTTTATGAGGAAGGGTTCACAGATTGAGAGCTGCTATACACTGAACATAAGTAAGATTTTTTAGTGTTTGACATCGTTTAAACTCCATACTAAGAACAAAACTTGTAAATTCATGAAGAGCAGAAGAGCATATAGGTGCATGGAGCCAACTCTCCTCTTTTATTAGCAGAAAAATGCACAAATTTGCCAATTTTGTTTATGGACAGGTTTGCAGACCTCTTTATTTCTGACATGGACAGTCCAAAAATATTTCATCCGAAGCCTTAGAGACACAATACCCTCTGAGCCTGTTTTCTGGAATTGTCTGGTAATTGATTGGTAATTGTTTACTACAGAGACAGAGATAGTGATGATGCTTTATAACCCGAAGGGTTTGATTTTGTGAATACTCTAATACTATAAAAATTAGGCGGCAGACAGAGCCCATGTCTTGCAGAGCCATTTAACACATAGGCAGTCTCTTTAAGAGACCTATGGAAAGTCAGTGCTAATGGCTCATTAAAGTGCTACCTCCACCACGTCAGCATTCACGTTTGAACGGATACAACAACACACAGGAACACCAGCACCTTTGCGATGGCTTGTTTAACCACTGATACCAGACACATAAGCAGTCTACCTAATCGAGGCCTTGCCAAGCCTTAGTGATTTGCACTACCTCCTATCTAGTGCATTCAGCTCCTTGTTTTGTACACTATTTAAGATATCTTTCTCCTCTTATAGCCACAGACCGTGATTCCTTGCCTGCAGGCTCTCTCAGCCTCCATTATAACTTTAAACCACCCTCAGACTGATCTTATTGATGTGGGGATGTATGGATAAAGAACTCTGGGCTCAAGATACAGAACTCCTGGTTTGAGAATCATTTTCTATATATGTGATGAGGAGTCAGTTACTTAACCTTGCTGCATTTATATGTTTTAAATTACAAAGCTTCTTAACAGATTACTAAAATAATTAAGATATTTTGTGCATGAATGAATTTTGAAGTAATTTCCAAAGTCATTTTGCACATTGAAACAAAATTATTAATTTCAATTTTATTTGTTGGTCTATATCATTAGTTGCTATTTTTCCCACATAAACAATAGCTAGAAAGCCATGGCACAAAATGTCAATTTGATCATTTAACTGAATGCTCTGGAAATGTGAAGATGAAATAGATAGATGATAGAGAGATACACACATGGACACACACACACACGCACGTGTGTGTCTAAATAAATAATAAATTTGGAACCATGACTCTTTAAAACAAAAGTGTAGTAAATAAATAAGTAACTCTGTAATATCTTCCTCTATTGTGAAAAATTGTGATGTATGGTATTTTAGTAAATTAGGCTTTGCAACATACTATAATAGATAATTTAATAGGAAGGTCAATATAAAGGTATTACTTAATTTCTTGTACATAACTAATGCAGCTTGATCTTTTTCACTAAATATCATACAAAGAATTTTTAATAAAGAATTTATTGGCTTTATGGATATATAAATGCATTCACTTGCTAAGTGAAACATTTAGCCTTTAACTAAAAGTCCATATTAACTCAGCAAATTATGAGAATATTATAAGTATTTCTTCTTTACATGAATTGTGGACCAAATTAATGTTAGGCTATTAAATAAGGTGACTGAAATTGAGTGCAGTCTTTTTTTTAAATGTGCGTATATATTTTCGTGAAGTGAGAGAAATACTTCCCCTCCAGGAATAGGTTATGGATAGTTTTCCAGGTATACATGTACACATCCTTCAGAGAAAGAAAAGGAAACTGTTCTTCATTATTCTTAAAGTAACAAAATAGTTTGCCCCCAGAATTTCTCTTATTTATTCTAGGCCCTTTATTTAGAGAATGTTTGAGGAATTCTGTGTCTATTAATCCCAAAATCACGCCCTTTCTGAAGCTCGTAGGGAAATTGATTACAGTCTCCTTCTCCACATTGCACTGACTTGTAAGCTCTAGTAGAGATCATCGTCATAAACTGTTGGAGTTTCCTTCCACAATCTCCTTTTCTCTTCCTTCTGCCATTCTGCCCTCAACAAAGAAAGTGCCTCTATGTCCAGAAGATATTGATATAACATGGTTAATTTCTTGAAACAGCCACACAGTTCATTGAAACAATCCACTATCATGAGCTCAGTAATTTGAATGAATTGATTGCTTATTCAAGAAGATCTATTAGCCTACTGGTTTTGGGTGGACCAGCCCACAACTTACGTCTTCAGAATATATGTGGACAATGGGGAGACTTTTATTTTGTATCATTTGTGAATAAAGTCTTACAAAGTTTACTCTGCAACTCAAAATTCAGATGTGGCATACTAAACACTTCATAAATATGAATCACCTGAAATTACTTACTAATATAAAGGGAAAATAATTCTCAAATTAGACTCACCTCTATGGTAGACAGTCAGAATCCCTGAGACATGGACGTGGTAGTGGATCTTTCTAATAGGTTGACTACAAATCTTTGCTTACATCAGTGTTGAGGGTACCTCTTCCTCCTCCTGGCCTCAGGCCATACTTATTTGGAAGTCCTACGTGACCGCTTAAAGTTTCGTACACAACACAAGACCTTCCCCGGGGCAACGACACCTTCGAAGGCAAGTCACCTTTTTCAGGGGAACACAGATTTAACGGTTTCTCAAGAGTAAGTGGTGCAATGAACTAATTAAACACCCAGGTTTTACTAAAGGCAAAATAACCCTGAATGGGAAGGTGAAGAGAGGTGGAACTGTGAGGACGACAGCGAGTGCAAGGACTTTTCAAAGGCGAAAACAGGAGCTCCACTCCTTGAACTGAACAAATGTGCCTTAATTGCCTGAAATATAGATTGTTCCTTTTTCTGTTTGATGAGAATAATAATAGATTTCATTTATCAAGCATTTCTACATGCTGGCAAATATGCTCAGCATTTTACATATATTTCATCTTTAAAACAGCCATTTGATCTATGAACGTCTGCATTCGACCAGAATGCAGTGTTAACATTTTTAAACAACATACCTATATTTAACTGTCCTGAGGTAGCAGAGTAGAGGAATTTATGTTTAAATCACCTCATATTTGTGGTTCTAAAACTTTAGGGAACATTTGAATCACTCAAAGGGAGCCTTAGTTACACGTTGAGAACTGTGTCCTTAAATTAGTCATGTAAAGTTGAATTTTGACTCCTCTATCCTTAACTGGTCTCCATTGCTTTGATAGCCTCTAAACCCATTGATTTCCAATTTTGTGTGTTTTTTTAAATCCTTTTTCTATTTCTTATGCATTTCCTGGTCTTGGATTAGCATTATGAGTGAGCTTCATGCTCCTCTTCTGTAAAATATGCATAATAACATTGCTTAGTCTGTAGGATTATTAGAAAGATTAAACAAAATATTTGTAAATTACTTGGAAGAATATCTGGCCCTTTGTAAATCATGTATCAATATTCATTGTTATCCTCATCGATTGTTTCCAATGGGGAAAAAATGCATGTTGAAAGCAGGGCTTATGTTGATTCTGGCCCAAGTGTTATGAAATATTATCTAAAAAAGAAAATAAGCAAAGAGAGAGAAGTCTGCCCTTTTAATGTTATACATGGACGTTGTATAACAGGACGGCTCAAAGATTATTTAGTTCTCGGGGTGAAAACAACTGTGTTTGACTTACTATTTACTAATAATCAGGGCCCAGAATCTGTGACACTGCAGATTAATGTGTATGCAATGTATGCAATGTATCTGTAATGTGTCCAGTACAGACGCAAATAATTTATGTCCAGTAATGAAATAAGAAATCAACCAATTTTACATAGGTAAAAACAAAAACTCAAGCAATGAGAAGATTTTCATCTCCTGACGCCAAATGTGTGGTGCCTTTTCCAATACCACTTTTCCAACATTCTGACATCAACTGGATAGCCTACAATTTAGTAAATTCTGATACTACCTGGAGTCTGTACAGACTCCACAGACTTAAGGGCTCACTCGCACAAGACTGCCTCCGTTAGTTGCTAGTCATAAGTATCAGGTTTTCTGGTAACCCACCCTTCTGTCCAACTTGGCTACAAAGTGTTCCCATGACCCCTTCCTCGGGTTCTATAATTTTCTAGAGTGACTTACAAAAAGCAGAGCAACGCTATTATAATGATTACAGCTTATTATAAAGGATAAAAATGTACAGTCAAATAAAGTGGTCCATGGGTGAGTTTCAGGAGGGTCTTGAGTGCAGGAGCTTCTATCCCTGTGCAATTGAGTTGCACTGTCCTCCTGGTATGTGTTTGTGAGCTCAGAAGCTCTCTGAATCCTGTCTTTGAGGAGTTTTGTGGAGGTTTAGTTACATAGGCATGCTGATAGCTATTGGTGATTAAGTAAATTTCCAGTCTTTCTCTCTTCCCTAGAGATTGGGGAATGGAACTAAAGGTTCCAAACTTCCAATCACGGCTTGGTGTTCTGGCTACCGGCTCCCATCCTCAAGCTATCTAGGGGCCCACCAAGAGTCTCCTCATCAGAACCAAAAGCAGCCCTATCCCACTTCCACTCTGGAAATTCCAAGGTTTTTAGGAGTTCTGTGCCAGGAACCTAAGACAAAGACCAATTATTTCTATGTTGTAAAACAAAAAACAGAAGTAAAAATAAAAAATAGTGTTTATTTCAGTGTGGTCTTCTCACAGGTCTATAAAAAGCCCTGTTAAACTCAAATGCTCTTTGCACCACTTCTGACACCTTCTTTTTCCCCGCTTGGATAAGTTAAACAAACTTTGAATAGACATTCATTTATTTCCTATTTTTGTGAGCATTACGTATTTGACTTTGTGAAAATCAAACTTTTGCACAAGATTCATCTGATTATGTCTCAAATTTGATCACATCAAAGGGAATCTGGTAAGAGAGTAAGGAACTATTACATAGGCCTTGTAAGCATACAACTCACTTTCCCATATTCCTCATATGGAACCCTGGTACCATCTGACCCTCTTTCACCTCAGGTGTCAGAAAAAACATTTGGAACATGAGACACCACTGTGTAGAATACAACCAACATCTGAAAAGCACTGGAAATTGAGTTAGCAACGTCAAAGAATGCGGTTTGCTGGTTAAGGTTGCCGGACCCCAGAGCGGGCAATACATGAAGACATTTTGACCTGTTCATTGTCTGAACCCAACTGGGAAAGCATGGTGAGAACTTGGTCTTAAAAGCTGAAATTGGCCTGAACGAGACGAAAGGAAAGATGAGGCACAGGAAAAATACTCTTCTAAGATCTGTTGACAGCCTGTAGGCAACCTACATGAGCTCTCCAAAACAAGATGACCCACTGACCGAATAAGCAGATGTCAAAACACAGACAGGGAAAAAATTAAGTAATTAAGGGACCAGTGACCCATGAAATAACTTACATTTAGGTGTGAGCACACTCCTTTGAGGGTGCTCAAAGATGGTTGAGTGGCCCTTGGCTGTGTCAATGGATAAAAGTGAGAGGGAAACATTAATGGTCAGTGGTCTTTGCTGCCAAACACAACACACATATAAGATGCTCCAAACTGTCAACAGAAAGCACTGTGAGTACCGGTGCTCACAGATACATCTGGAGGATTGAGAATCTCTAATTTTAGCGTTTATCCATCTAAAAGTAAACAAGTTATGTGAGGTGTATGAAATTATGTATTGTTTTATATCCGTTCCAAAGCTTGAAATTGACAAACTTCCAGTTTTACGAATCTCTTGACCATGGAGGAAATCATATTTTACATATAACTTGCATTTGCTGGATTTCTAATGAGGTTAAATATCATTTCATTCACTCAATTGAAAATCATGGTTTCTTTTATTTTAAACTATTCTTGCCATTTACCCATTTTTTCTTCTGAGATTTGAGACTATTTATTCGTAAGTATTCCTTATATGCTGATCATTTATTAATTACAAATGCTACCTATTTTTTCCTAGGTTATGATGGTTATTTATTGTTTTAAGTTTGTTTTTAATTGTTTAATAAAAATTATATACTTTTCAGATGTAAAAGATGCTTTTATATACATATACATAGTGAAATGACTATGATTATCTAATTAAGATATCATCTCCTCACATAGTTAAAATTTTTTTATAGTTACCACTTTTTGTGAGCTGAGAGCATCTGAAATCTACTCTTTTAGCAAGTTTCCAGTATTGAATACAGTATTATTGACTATAATCATCATACCTTGCATTAGCTATCTAGAGTTATTTATCCTACATAACAGCAATTTTATACCCTTTGACCAACATTTCCCCGTTTCCCCCAACTTCCCACCACTAGTAACCACCATTCTATGTATTTAACTTTTTAAAATTCCACATCTGCATGAATTATTTAAGCTTTGTTTTTCTGCGTCTGGTTAATTTCACTTAGCATAATGTCCTCCAAGTTTATCCCTGTTGTTGCAAATGGAAGGATCTCCTTCTATTTAAATGATGGAGATATATATCTCAAAATTTCTTTATCCCTTCATTTGTCAACAGGCTTTAGTTTGTTGCCAACCTTGGCTATTGGGAATAACGCTGCAATAAACATGGGAATATGGATATCTCTTTGAGGTGTTGATTTTTTACTTTGGTTATGTACCCAGAAATAAAGAGTGCAGGACCATCTGGTAATCCTATTTTTCAATTTTTGAGAAAGTTTCATACTGTTTTCTGTAGTGGCTATACCAATTCTCAACTTCATATGGAAACACAAAAGATCCTGAATAGCTAAAATAAGCTTGAGAAATAAGAAGCGAGTTGGAGGCATCACATTTTCTGATTTAAATTGTATTACAATGTTATATTAATAAAAACAGGATGGTACTGGAATAAAAACAGATACATAGACTATTAAAACAAAGTAGAGACGCCAAGAATAAACCAAAGCATAAATGGTCAACTTAAATTTCCACAGGGCACCAAGAACACACAATGGGGAAAGGATAGTTTCTTCAATATATGGTGTTGGGAAAACTGGATATCCAGATGCAAAAGAATTAAATTTAAATCTTATCTTACACCATACAAAAAATCAACTAAAAGTGGAGTAAATATTTAAATATTAGACCTTAACTATAAATTTGTAGAAGAAAACATGAGGAGAATGACTCCTTGATATTGGTCTGAGCTTGACTTTTTGGATATCACACCAAAAGATTAGGCTACAAAAGCAAAAATAGACAAGTATGACTTCATCAAACTAAAGAATTTCTGCACAGCAAAGTAAGAAATCAAGAAAATGGATAAGCAACCTATAGGTTGGGTGAAACTGTTTGCATATATCTGATAGGAATTGATATACAAATATATAAGGAACTCAGACAATTCAATGGCAGAAAAACATACAAACCAATTAAAACATTGATCGAGGACTTGGATAGACAATTTTCCAAAGAAGACATAAAAGTAGCCAATGGGTATATGAAAAGGTGCTCAACGTTTACTAATCATCAGGGAAATAAACATCAAAATCACAGTGAGATATCACCTCACAGCGGTTAGAATGGCTAGCATCAAAAAATAAAAGATAACAAATGCTGGCAAAGATGTGGAGAAAAGGGAACCAAGTCTTGTGCATCGGTGGTGGGAATGTAACTACGGCTTTCATGTCATAATCTTTGCACTGCTTTTTGACAAGGTAAAATTATTAATAAAAATGCATTTCTCAATTGTTTCTTTTGTGGTTTGAGCTTCTATCTTCTAAAAATTCAATCTTTTCTCTGTGACTATGAGATTATCTCCTCTAATGTCTCCTAAAATTTACTATGAATTCAATTAGAGTATAGTGCTTTGTTCTTATTTTTTATCATTTTCAAGTAAATTTTCTGAAACTTTTGTTCAGTTAGGGAATTTGAAAATTTATCTAAAAGATTTATGTCTTCTTATTTTACATAAATTTATTTTTATTCCCTTTAGGATTTCAATTTATACTATTATGTTCTTCAATAATAATGCATACTGACTTCTAGTCTTTGTACAATTTTTCTCCTCTTTTTGCTTTTGGGTTAGATTTAAACTGAAATGCAAATGTGAATAGAAGTGAAGATAGCAGATATTATTTTCTTGTTTCTCTTATTAAGGAGAGTTTATGGAAACTTTCAATATTTAATGACTCATTTTATCTAAAAGTTTTTGAAGTTTATTCTCTTTTTTTAATGTAAATTATGTCTGTCTTTAGTCTCTGGTCATTTGAAGAGTGTTTCCTTTGTGCTCATGTAGCACAGCTTCAATCAAATATACCTTGGCTTCGATTATTTTTACCTTACATTCTTGGGATAAAATATATTGTAATTTCTTAATGTGAGGACTCATATCGTTTATTATTTGTAGCCATTGGCTTTTTGAACATTTTCTTTTATATGTTAAAGAAAGGGCAGAATTATTTTGCATTTTTGAAATATGTGAACATATGTATGCCATTTTAATACATATTTAAACCACTCTAGTTTCCATTATTTTATTATTTTCATTATCAACAATGTCAGCATGCATTATGCACTTCCCATCTATAAAGGTACATTCTGATTTGAATGATACTGATGTCATGCTGTGGTTCTGTGGGCATCTGTGTGAAACTGGGTAAAGAGTGGGGAATTGTTTCAGGTTGTTGTCATTGAAATTGCAGAAAAAACCTGTAAGATTAGTCTGCAAAACATTTGAATATGTAGAATCCAGGATGTTCATACTTATATTTGGAGTGAACAATTAGTTCTTCGTCAAGATAAGAAAATCTGAACTGAGATGTTGAAGGTTAAATGACTTAATCAAACTCACAAAATAACTGATGGCAAGCCTTTGTCCATGAGGACTGTAGGTTTCTGTAGACTTTTGATCACAAGCTTTATTATAGGAATATTTGTATAGCCTTCCTGAAGTGTCTTATTGTAACGTAGTAAAGAAAGGAAGCTTTAGTATGTAAGAAGATGCTTCCAAAACTAAATGGAAAGAATAAATAAATACACCTCTAAGCACCTCTCCAAGTTGAATTTACACAAAGGCCAAGGGAAATCAAGTAAAAAACTGAGTAAAATTCCACAAATAATGAGGATCCCTTGGAATTATGCTAACATTTCACATTTACTATATAACTTCTAAGGGCTTTAGAAGCTTTAAGACATTTAAAACATTATACCAACCATATGAGTAAGTACTGTTATGGGTATGGTTCTCATTCTGCAGCTGTAGGAACTGAGGCACAACGAGGTTTGTAAGTACTTATTCTGAAATCTTCCCCTTGCTAACAGATGGACCCTTGATTCATACCTGTGCTGTCTGAGGCCAAGTGTCTGCTCTGCTGGGGCTCACTGTCCTGCAGGTGTTTAGTGGAAGTTTCTATCCAAACATTGTTTTTAAGGAGTAAGAACATAAATAGTGCTTTTCAACAGATTTCCGCTAATTGATGGTTGAGAGAATTCACTTCTGGTATCTTTGGGTGGTATGCCTGTATTTTGCATTGGAAGTTGTAACTTCTAATTGAAGATGGTAAATTTTATGGCTTCTTTTTTTAAAACTATTAAAATAATTCATTTGGAAAAGATAAAGTGGAAATAGACTGTAATTTTACTAGGCATTTCATTTGAAATTAAAATTTAATCAGAAATATTTGTTAAAAATTGATTTATATGAAACAGAAAATAAAGATAAATTAGATTAGATACCTTATGGCATGTGTTTATCTAAGGTATAGAAATTGCACAGTGATGTCTTTCTTTGATGATGTTCAAAAAAAAAAAAAAACCGCTATAAAACAGGAGTCAGATTCCTGGCTGTGTAACATGATAGATACAGTAATTCTTACTACAAGCCCAGAAATGAGCACAGTGATATTGCCACCGTCTCATGGCAAACTTGAAGTTGTGAAACATTTATATGTATTTTATAAATTATATAACACTTTTAATATAAATTAAGACAAACATTGAAATTTTATGTCCGTACCTGAAAATTGGGAGTCAAAAATAGAGAAATAAAACACTATATGCATACTATTTTTGATTCAAGATTTCAGTACTCGTTAAAATACAAGGAAACGAGATGTCCCTGGCTGAGCAAAAGAAAACATATCGGCCTGAGTTAGTCAGAGTTTCCATCCATAGGCTGTGGGTATATGTGTGCATATATCTACTTAGTGGAGTATATATATACATATACACGATTTATTATTTATTTCAAGGAATTGGCTCACACAGTGATGGAGGCTGAAAAGGCCCAGGATCTGCAGGAGGCAAGCTGAGACCCAGGAGAGACGCTGCTGTGGTTCCAGTCAGAAAGCTGGCAGGTGGAAGACCCAGGCAGAGCTGATTTTTCAGTTTGAGTCTGGAAGGCAGGAAAAAATGATGTCCCAGCTTCAAAGCAGTCAGGCAGAAGAAATTCTCTCTTATGCAGCCTTTTGTTTTCATTCGGGCCTTCAGCTGATTGGATGAGACTTACCCAGATTAGGGAAGGCACTAGGTTTTACTCAGACTACAGACTGAAATATTAATTTCTTCCAGAAACACACTCAGAATAATATTGACCAAATATCTTGGCCCTGATGAATAAATGACAAGATAAATTAATATTGAGGTATATGAGGAAGCCATTTGGTTTAAAACTAAGTCAGCCTGACCGTGTTTTCCCAGAAAGGCCTCACGTGGGCTGCCAAACATGCATTGTACATACGCTTTAAACTTTTACAATATTGCAAAGCAAAGAATGGTGCCTTTAAAAATACGGGTGTATGCTCTCTCCCATATCAGCATTTCTTTAAATATAAGCATTTCTTCCTAGAAACTAAGGGTCAAACTGACCTACTGTGTTTATCTTGTGGCCACTGACCTGCTGTGCTAGTAAAGCATCTTGCAACTGTAGTAAAAGGAGATATCCCTGCCCTGTGTTCCTTGTTCGAATATGCTATATAACCATGCTGTCCTCCTTGCTTCTTTGGAGTGCTTCCTTCCTTGGTGAATGCCATTCTTTTGGGCTATACAGTCCTCAGATTGGCTCATATAATAAACTCACCCCAATTTTGATTTATAGATTGAATTTTTATCATTTATGTGGACAGCCCAATCAAGTTGACACATAACATTAACCATTACAGGTCCAAGAACAAATCTGATTTATACCTTTGTATAAGACTCGCTGTTAGGATTTTAGTAATCTCTTGGGAGAATTCTGACATCTGTTCCATGATTAAGGCATTTAATTAAAAATAAGGAAAGCTAACCTTTGACACAATGTTTTCTTCATTATTGTTCATTGAAGATTTTAGATTAAACATGACTAAATTGAGATCCAAAGCTTAAGAAACAATATGGCTTTAAAAAATCATGCAGAAGCACCTGTTAAAGTCTGTCAAGGAATCACTCATTTTCGTTTAATTAAGCATTAGCTCAGGGCCAGCCTCGTGGCCTAGTGGTGAAGTTCGGGCGTTCCGCTTTGGTGGCCCAGGGTTTCACCGGTTCATATCCTGGGGGCAGACATGGCACCGCTCATCAGGCCATGCTGAGGTGGCATCCCACATGCCACAACTAGAAGGGCCCACAACTAAAATATGCAACTATGTAAGGGGAGGATTTGGGGAGAAAAGGAAGAAAGAAAAAAAGATTAGCACCAGTTGTTAGCTCTGGTGCCAATCTTTAATAAAGAAAAACAGAGAAAGAATTAGCTCAGAGCATCAAGTCTTTAGAATGCACTTTAAGGCTATCAATCCACTTTCAATGTGGCCAGAAAAGGTCGCTAATAGAAGTCTCAGCTCAACTTATGACATATAACGTAAATGTGCTCCCGTTACTACCCTCTGATTGAATACGCCTCCTTCCGATTTAGTAGAGCTCAGATCATCTTCAAACTACTGCTTTTATGAAGGGGCTGCTACTGCATACACTCACACACACTAGCAAGAGAATTTAGAGAGGAGCAGACAGTGGTGATGAGGACAGAGTGGTGCATCTATTCATTCATTTAGTCATTCAGGTGGTGTCTTTTTTCAGACCCTACTACATTCCAGTCTCTAGGTATAAATTCAGAGTAGGAAAACATACTGACTATAAGGATGTGTTGACAAGGAACATTCCAGACAAGAGGATGCAGGTCGGATCCCTGAATCCTAAGTGTCTTGTCATTGTGAGAAAGTGAGATGAGACTCATAGGTCATAGTGGAATCAACCAAGCCACAACACAATGTAAAGCCAGGCAAACCTTTTAAAAAGTGAGATTGGAACCTTTTAAGGAGACAACTGTGAGCAGAGCAATGAAAATATATGATTCTAAAGGACAAAAAAGCATTTGCCAGGCCATGATTCCCTCTACATTCTTAAAGCATCCATCAGTGCAAACCACACCTGCTCTGCTTTGCATGCCATAGGTTCACTGTTTGTAAATATTTTCCTCTAAAATGGCCATATATCTAGGTACTTGGGCATAGGCAGTAGTAAGCAATCTGGTACACCCCTGATGTCAGGCAAAATTCCAATAGATTCAAGTCAAGAAACTTCAATTCAATATTCTTAATCTATTTTTTCAGAAATTTGAACCAATTTTCCCCTATTTAAAACTAAGAGAAATACAATAAATATTAGTTTACCCTGTAAACATGCCTGCATTATGGGAAAGGCCATATGTATAAAATTATACATTGCACAATTGTTTATAATAAAAAGGAATCCAAGTTTTTATCAGTAAGTTTCTGGCTATAATATTTATGAATTAGTATACTCCACATTCATATAATAGAACGCTATGTAGATTTCTTTAAAAATTAGAAATACTGTATGTAATTATATGTAAAAACCTTGATATATTACTTGTTGAATAAAAGCAAGTTGTACAACAGTAAAGCTATTGAGGTTTTCTTTTCTTTCCTGACTTTATTTTCACTTTCAAAAGATTTGTAGGATTCCTGAATTCTCTTTAGCATCAGCTCCTTTGACTATTTAAGTCCTCTTTTGTTAATTGCATAGCCACAGCTTACATGGAGGAATTAAACTGGAATCAATCAAATAATTTACATAAATTTTCCCAGAAGTATGTTATAAATTTTGAAGGAAGCTCAAATCATTGAAATGTTTTTTTTTAGGTACTGCATTTGGCAGCAAGTAACAAAAATGCAGGCAGTGGCTGAAACACTTAGAGAATCCGTTATACTTAAGTAGCAAGAAATCCTGAGACTACAATTTCTCCTTCTTCCAGCAGCTTAAGGATGTGTGGTTGCAAGTCTATGAAATATTCATGATCTTATTCTGTTGTCCTGATAAAGAAGCTGCTTCCATGGGCATCAGATCTGCATTTCCTCAAGGTAAGTATTAAAAGAATTAGGCCCTTTTAAAGAGAAATCATCTCAATGAGAACTTACATTTTTGAGGAGACTGGGAAAGTAGTGTTTTTCCTGGTTCCATTGTCATCCACAAAGCATAGTGTTACTGTTAATATCAAAAGGATAGCACAGAAACAGGGTAGGAAACTAACGGTCTCTGACATACTCTGCTTCATAAACACAAGAAAACCTTCAAAACAGTTTTTCATGATAAAATGAGTGTTTAAATAGAATCTTTGAAAAAAGTGGTGAGATCAAACTCTCTTAGGATGAAGCACACCTTTGCCTGTCCAACACCTATATCTATCCTTTTTCCCATTCATAGAAAACACCTACCCCCTCCCCAAAATAACAAGAAACACCAAGTCCAATCAGTTATTGTATTCTTCTCAATATCTAGATGTCTGGATGATGTGTAGTCCTCTTGAAGACCTCTACTTTTAGCTCCTTAGGTTGTAAAATTCCTAAATTAAGTAAGAAGTGCTTTAAAATCCTAATATTCAAATACAAAATAATGCATATATAACAAGAGAACTTCAGTATAAATTCACACTCAGAAGTGGGTAGAACGAGAGATAGAAAGTGGCCACTTGTTCATATTATCAATTCATACTAGGTGGGATAGTTTAAATCTTTATTTTTACCCTGGTGGTAGTGTGTTGGCTTTCTTCCTTAGCCCATGAAATATCCCCTGAATCTCTTCTCTTGTGGGTCTTCCTGTCCATTATCCATTGTGGACCTGAACTCCACCCTCTGTGATTTTTGCACAGTTTGTTATTCTCCAATGTTCAATTTGAGATGAATATTTCTGAGGGAGTCCTTCCTGGCATCATGTGGGCATAGGTTCAAGGTCCTAACAATTACTTTGAGATGGAATTGTGAGAGAATGTGGACTACAAAACTTGGAGTTTCTGAGGTTTCTTTAGTTATAAAGTCTATCTACTGAGGTGGAAAAAATTTAAAAAAATAAATGAAAAAGTCTAGTCAATTCTATATATCATATGTGTAATACAAATATGACTGAGCTTTCACCATGCACTTCCACTCTTGTGTCAGGACAGGTATTCCTAGGTCACGGTGCATGTGATAAAAACCAGGAGGTTCCATGGGAATGAGTCAGTTGACAACTTTCTTTTCCATAAAAACCTGCCTACTGGCCAGAAATCATATACTATAAGATTCCACGGGTAAGGTACTATATATGTCCATGAGTGATGGAATTGTATAGGTTCTTGGAGGGATCTATTATCCAGAAAGGCAAATACATTGGCTACCAAATACAGAGGCTAAAATATGTGCGTATATTATGAAGAAAAAATTGCTGCCCCTCATAGTATGGAAGAGTTCAATATAATCAGCTTGACTCCAGGTAGCTGGCACATCCCCTCAGTGAATGTTGCAATAACAGTAGCTTAGCTTTGGCTTACTTTGTTGGGAGATTGGGCCTTAACCAAATCAGCCTTGGTGAGGCCAAGTTCATTTCACTGAGACCATGTATTGACTCCACTCAAGCCACCACAATAGTCACTGTGTAAAGGTGCCCATGAAGTAAGCACCAAGTTGCCTGGAGAAAGGGGCTGGCATATCCTGGGTGGAGGAAACATTTCCACCACATTATTGGGCCCTTCTATAAAGTGATGCTCTCCTGAGTGGAGCACTTACAGCACATGGATATATGCACCATCTGTGCCTATCCCAAACAGTCACCATTTTTAATATTTTTTCCTCAAATCCCTGAGTAGGCATCCATAAATTATTTATAAGAACGATCTCATACTAATCTGTACCCTGCTTCATGTAGTCTCTTTACCCTGTTCTCCCAGACTTCCACAACCATCCACTATATTCCCCCAAATAAAGTCTGTTGTTACTAAGTTTCCCTGTACTCACAAAATCTTCTCAGAAAGTCTTCTTCACTCCAGGCAAGCAAAAAACTGGTTATTCCTTAAATAACTATGAGGAATCTCTCAGCTCATTTGAAATCCCTGGGCTCCATAGAGATATCATCTCAGAGTAATTCATCTCACTCTGGATTCTCTCATTGATCACAACTCTGCAACCCCTTATCCATAATACTGCCACCCCTCCACCTTAAAAAGGAGCAAGTTACATTTCCACAAACAGAAAGAGATGCTCAGTCTCAGGTCAGAGTGTCCAATTTTTATTTTAAATGTACATTTAGCTGAATTACAAATCTGTAGATTGAATAGGATGATAAAAGATGCTGAAATCTATGGAGCCCTTCCTCTGTGGTAGGCACTATGTAAGCATTTGACACATATCATCCCATTTGATTCTTAGAATATCCCTTAGAACAACTTCAAAGACTTGTCAACAAGCTAGACTCTTAAGTAATTTTCCCCAATTGACTTCTTAATCAGTGGGGAGCTAGACTCTTCTGTCTGAGACTAAATGCTCATTTTATTTCATTATCACTAAGAGTCAACTTGCTACTTCAGTAGAGCAGCTGACTGCATTAAATTTTACAAGGATCAATTGTTTCACCCCTATACAAATAGAAGGAAATATTTGACAGCGAAAAATTTAATTTAGTACAGTCACCATTAATTCCCTCTGAAAACGCACTGGACATAGGCAGAAAACTGTCCCTGATACTAGTTCTGCTATTATTTAGTACTTCTTTAATCTCTATTAAAGAGGATTAACATTAGTTCTCAAACTGAAAAAATTCCAGTAATGATGACCTGACATCTCTTATAGCTCTAAAATCATATTCTGGAATAATCAAGTTCATCCCTTTTGTTTTAATTCTCGGGATCAACAGAATTCAATGGTACTAATTGGATTGATTGCTTTGCTATATGTAAGTGCAGAACTGAGTGGATCTGCAAATAAGCAAAGTCCAATGAGTTGCCCAAGATTTTGACCCCCATAGACATTGAGGGTCAATTAAGGGTAAAGAGGAATATCTAAGACTTGATGATGCAATGTTCTGCATACGGAATATAGCAAGTCAGCTTACTGTCTTCCAACACTAGAACCTGAGGGAATTAGGTATGAAATGTCTTAGTTGGCCTTTATTGAAACAAAGTTATAGGAAAGGAAATATATTAAATAAGCAATGCACATGCAAATGGAGAAATATTTCACTAGGGTGTGAAGTTGTTTTCTGATTCCAAGAAGTCCTGGACAACAGGACCCTAAATGTGGCCATAGGTTTTATGTTAAAAGAGAATGATGAGCAGTAGGAACAGAAAGGAAAGGATATTACAAAGTGTCCTCAGGCATTTTCTTTTCGTGAATTTTAGCAAGTAAAGAAAATGTTCTCATGTCAGAAAGAGAGTTGTGGTTTGATGCAGAGCCTATCGATGAGTGACATGATCTTGTAGCATAGCCTAAGAGACTATGTCAGCAAAGTTTGGTGCTTAAACATTTTAAATAATTCAAGGGACTGTTAGCAGAAAATGATGTCATTAAAAATCTACTTCCTCACCCACAATACAAAATTAGGAAGAACTTCAGACAAGTTGAGTGATAGTAATATTGTTAACTTAAGTTGATTTGAGCTAGCTTTAACCTAGAGAGATATTTGGGAGATATGGTTTTCCTATCTTAGAGAAATATTTTCTGTTGCACAGAGAATAGACAGTTCCATAACAAATTGGAAAAGCCAAGGGTAAAGTTAAAATGTAAAAAGAGGTAACACGAGTGAGTTAGAATTTAGTGATGCGCAGCCATGGAGTGATATGTGTGATCTTAATTAATACACTTTATTTCTCTGGACAAGCGGCCACTCAATGGTTCAGTTACAGAATAGACAAAGAATATTGACACTTCTTGAGGACCTACTGCGTGCTTATCATACAGAACTCAATTCCATTTTCACAGCTGTTCTACAAAGTTGTTGGGATTGAGTTAGCTGAGGCTCAAACAACTTGCTTATTGATCTTACACTTATTGTCTATAAAACTTTTTGAAAGTATACTTAAACTGTAACTTTTGCAAAATAAATTTAAGACCCTGAGATTGGCATATTTACACATAGTAGATTCTGTCAGTGTAGTAATTTTCCTTTTAACTCTATAATTGTCAGCCATAAGCTTCTTAAGATGATCAAGGGAGACATTAATGATAGACTCAACTTGTAGCCACAGGAACAATATTCTCCAAGTCATAAAGTAACCAGAGGGTGGTGCTTCATGTAATTTTAATGCAGTAAATAAGTCTCATACACAAAAAAGAAATCTTTGGGCATCAATGAAATAGATCAATAGAAAATAGAGATCTAGCTCCTATGTTTCACGTACTAGAAGCTTTAAACCCCAGATTTACAGGATCTGAAAGTAACTATCGGTTTCCATTGCCTGAGAAGATGACAGTTTTCAATATAGGAAACAAAATAGTTATAACTATCATCAAAGAATTTTATGATACTCTTTGTTCCAATTTGTGCAGCTGAGCATCAAAATGCAAATTTGCATCTCTTATAAACATGGAATACATAAACTTAGATCCAGCTATATTTGTTCAGCACTTGCTATTGTAAACATACTTCCTGGGAGGACTGGTTGTAAGCTTTCTCCCCTGAATTTAAACCTAGATTAAATAAAAGGATGTGGAAAGTACCCCAAGTGTCACTTCTCTCCTATTTCCAGGACACACATGCTAAAGACTGATTTTTAAATTAAACTAGTCATCTTTTATCAGTATGAAATCATATTAATTTAGTTCTAATGCAAAACTTGGGTCCATTTCAGCAGGCAGATAAAATCCTGAGAACCACTATGCAATAGTCACCGTGCAATGCCATAGATAAAGATCAGTTCATCAGGTGCTACCCTAGCTCTGAATAGTGACCAACTATCCTGATTCACTCAGGTCTTAGAACTTTCCTTTTTAAAATCAGAACAATACTCATATAAAAGGGACAAGATCAAACGTCAGGAGAGGGAACCAGACATATACAAATGATAAGATAGGCAACCATTTCATGATGGTCTGTATCAACACTGTGGTAAGGACATAATAGGTTAGGATGAGGATCACTAGGCATCTTGCAGTCACAGCCATGGTCTATGCCAAGGGATGTGCATTTATTAAGGAACTTAATTCTCAGGAAGAAACAAGAACATTAAATAAGTACAGAGTCAACCCCTACCACCATGAATAACTCTGGTGCTATCATCTAGAAAATCTTCCATAGTTTATTTCCAGGGCTGTTTTGATTCCTCCCTGCCTAGACTCCTACAGACACTCCTCCTTGCAGCTCTCTACTCACCCAGAACATGTCATGTGAGTTCTAGAAATATACCTAAGATCATAGCACTCTCACAGGCTTCTCATCTCAACCAAAACAAATCCAAGTCCTTACCATGGTCTGGTATTTCCTACACCAATGCCCTAATGCCCTGTCCTTCAAAATCCCTGGGCTCACAGCTATTGTCCTGAGAAAACAGATTTTAATTTTGCTTGCTGTTTAC
This sequence comes from Equus asinus, assembly GCF_041296235.1. Classification (NCBI taxonomy): domain Eukaryota; kingdom Metazoa; phylum Chordata; class Mammalia; order Perissodactyla; family Equidae; genus Equus; species Equus asinus. The sequence continues at coordinate 43,760 of NW_027225344.1, read as the reverse complement.
TCAAGTTGAAAGTTCTTTGACCAGATCTGCTTGAATATTGCCTCCACGTAGTGGCTGTTTTGAGTTCTCTTATCTGTCTGTCTATCCCTTTACTCTACTTTATTTTTATCTACAGTACTAATCACTATATGACAACAGATTGGGAGTTAGAGTTTGCTGGCCTATTCTTGGTACACTTGAACTATGTACTTGTAGATTCTTGCGTGTTTTAATCACCAAAGCATTTCAATACCTGGCTGCACTGACATAAAATAGAAACTTAGTGAATATCATTTGAGGGAATGATTGTATTATAAGGATGGTGACTGTATGTTTTGTCTTTATCTGTTATGTCATCAGTTTTTTAATGGAAAGTTATAAAAAGTAGAGACTGTCTACAATCCCATCTAGCATCCATGCCTAACAAAATTGTGCATGTGTTATGTTCCTGACTTTGTACTTTTCATTGTTAGCATTTGTCAAATAAACAGCTATAAAAGTGAAATTTCTTTTTCATAATTTTACTTGTGTTTAAATGTTATATGAAGTAATATATGATTTTAACTTACTAAATATGAATAACTTAAGCAAACATTACTTGTTATTCTTTACAGTTGAAAGATCAGTAACACAAGATTGAAACCCAAACCAGTGTCTTCGACATAATGTGTCATTGAATGTCTCCTTGAGACAGATGAGCACACATAAAACAGGAAATCCCACATGGAGACACAGAGAAGGAAGACAGCAAACATATATTGAAATTATAAGAAGTGCAACAATCACAGTTTATGCATGTTTGGGAGACTGAGTGAAGGAAAGAACAAATTGCCAGAATTGAGTTAACATAAGTAGAAAAGGGCTATAAAAAGTTGAGTTACATGTAAAAATTCCCAAAGGAAAGGTATAGGCATAAAAAGGTAGGAAGATTCTCCAGAAAGGAAAAATTATTCATCTTTAACTCTTCTTTATTCTTTACTTCTAAATAGTGGCTCTGTTTAATCAATTAAATCTGAAGAGAGTAAGTACAAACATACATGATGTATAAATCAAGAGGCTCCTCCTGTTCATACCTGCTTTTCTAGTGGAATAACTTTGCAATTGCTTGATTCTGCTTCCACTAACAGCAAAGAAACTAAAATGCAGAGAAAATATACATATCCCATCTAATTGCAGTATGCTTTGACCTACTCTGAAATATGGAATTAAGCCTGATCTTTTGAAAAAGAGTAATAACTACACTACTTGATTTCAATAAGGCATGGTACACAGAACAAAGCGTTTACCAAAAATTAGGAAACTTGGAATATTGAAATAACTAGAAATTTGAAACAGTCACACAGGCTCAAAATCTGATTGCATCACTAACTATATTTGAGATTACTCGTCACATCTATGAATATTACTTTTCTTATTTGAAAAATAGAGTTATTAATACCGAAGTTAACAGAATTTTGGTTGGCAAAGAATTGCAATAAATGAGATAAGGTGAAAAGCATTTCATATAATTTATGGCAACTCAAAGATATATGAGAAAAAGATAAATATAGATATGAAGAGAGAGTATATATGGAGAGTGAGACCAATGGCCATACTGTTGTACATTTTCATTGTCATACTAGTTATTGCTTGAAGCAGTGGAAAATGGAGTGCAAAAATATATATCATGTAATCTGTGAATTTTGTCATGTGTAACTTGCCTGATGAAGAAAACTATGTATAAAAATATGCGCATTTGACTTTGAATTCTGTAGGGCTTCAGAAAATGGAAACATCATTACAGAAGAAAGAATATTCAAGTAATATTTTATAATTAAGGTAGATGTAGGGCAGACAATACATACTTTCATAGTTCAAAGACATTGATTTTGGGTGGTGGGCACATTTTCAGTAAAGACATAGAAGTTATAAAGTACATGAGAGGTAAAGAATCATGGTTTGCCTGGCTGGAGTAGTGGCAGTGGGGAGGAAAGAGCAGAAACTGACGACGTAGAAGAAACCTCAGTAATAAAGGACTTAGAATTCAAGCATGCAAAGTGTTTCTGAGTCACTTGTTCCAGTTACTGTTGTCAATATGATGTGTCAGATTGACAGACGTTCAGGGATGCAGGGATTTCTGTGATTTGCGGATAAATTGTGAGCCATGTGCTTTGCCAGGAGTTATCTACAGAGGAATGCTTTAGTTGTCTTGTTTATCTTTGCTGGTTATGACATGACTTTATACTTTAAGATCTTTTGCTGAAATGCTTACTAGGAAACTTGGAGAGGGAGCATTCATTTCTGAATTTGATTGAAGAAAAGCTGCAAGATTGAAGGAAAAACAATTCATTCTAACAAACATTAGTAAAGTCAGAGTTCTTTTTACGCTCCTGTTTTGTTTCATGTCCTGTGCTTTGTTTTTGTTTTTTCTTTCAAGGAAGTTAAAGAAGTGAGTTCTCATGTAGAAATGGAATCCAACTTCAAATCACTTCATTTTGCTGGGATTATTTCCCCCAAATCAAGCTGGAGCGCTCCTCTTGTTCTTTATCATCCTCATTTTCTTTCAAACCTTGTTGGATAACTCAGCAATGGTTCACCTCATGCGCCTGGATCCCCAGTTCCACACACTGATGTGCTTTCTCCTCCGCCAGCTCTCCCTTATGGACCTGATGGACATCTGTACCACCATCCTCAAGATGGTGTTCAACTTCCTCCCTGGCCAGAGAGGCATGTCCTACCTGGGGTTTGGGGTGCAAAACTCCTTCTTCCTGACCATGGCACGTTCTGAAGTCTTACTACTGGCCTTCATGGTCTGTGATTGTTATGTGGCTATTTGCACCCCCTCCATTAGCCCATATGAATGAGTAAAATAATGCATGTAAAGATGATCATAAGATCTTGGTTTGGGGATTTATAAACTCCTTGCCACACCCAGTCTACACCCTCCACATTCCTTACTGCCTTAGTCAATTCTTTTGCAATGTCTCAACTATGTTGCCTCTGGCCTGTAGGGACACCTGTGTCTATGAGTACATGTTTTTTGTGAGCACAAGCCTCTCTTTCCTTTTTTCTTTCCTTTGAATCACTGCTTTCTATGGCTATGTCCCTTTTGCTGTTTACTGTATGCACTCAAAAGAGAGAAGAAAAATGGTCTTCACCACCTGTGCAACACATCTAACCATAATGACATTTTACTATGCACCTTTTGTCTACATCTGTCTTTAGAACAGGAATCTCTGCTCACCAGAAGAATATAAGCTGTTAGCAGTGTTCCACACCAGTTTAACCCACACGCTGAATCCCATTATCGGCAGCCTGAAAATGAGGAAGACCTGGGGCCATAACAGAATGTTTGGGGTAATCTCTTCTATAAAAGAATAGTCATGGCTGCCCTTGCTCTTGTTTATTTCCCTTTACATGTTGACCAGAATACCCTGGAGCTGCACTGTCTGGTAGAAATATAAGGTGACTCACAATTAAATAGTGAAATTTAATAGCCACATTTAAAAAGTGAAGTTGATTTAAAGAGTTTATTGATTTAATGCCAAACACTATAATCAAAATTAATATTAACATTTATATTAATAACATATTACAATATATTGTATTACATATGTTTGTACATATATTGCTATTTATATAGTGATATACTCTTATCGACATATTATAATTTATATATGTAATCAATATAAAATTATTAATGTGATCATTTATGTTTTTTAATTTTTATTTTCTAAAGGTTGGCACTGGAGCTAACATCTGTTTCCATATTTTTCTTCTTCTTCTTCTTTTTTCCAAAGCCCCCCAAGTACATAGTTGTATATTCTAGTTGTAGGTCCCTCTGGTTCTGCTACGTGCGGCACCACCTCAGCATGGCCTGATGGGCAGTGCTAGGTCCACAGTGAGGATCAGAACCAGTGAAACCCTGGGCCACTGAAGCAGAGTGCACAAACTTAGCCACTAAGCCATGGGGCCTGCCCCTTTTATGTTGTTTTTAATGTAGGTCTTCATAATTTTATGTGTATTTTAAATTTAGAGGACATTGAACTTTTGACTATACATGTTTCAAGTGCCCAGTTGCCACATGGTGCCAATGGCTACTGCATTGGACAGCACAGCCTTAGAGCATCACATAAAATAATTTTTAAATTACATATATGCAGTATATAAAATTTATTTGTGATACATAAAATATAGCTAATGGAATATGAAGTAAGAAAAGAAGCATTCAAATGTGATGTTTCTAATTTTGCTTACCTGTTTTGCTTTATCTTAACTGTAATTGATATCTGGAGTCTGTCTTCTCCTAACATACTTTTATAAAACAATTTTGAATGGGATTATTTAATTTGGTGTATTTATCATTTCAATTAAAGTATTGAGATTAAATGACCTGCATGTGGGAATAATCACAATTTATTCTAAATTAAATTAAGAAAATTATATATTCAAATGATGTGAAAGAAGTTATTTGTATTTAAAGGAAATATTTACCTAAACGCACAGAGGCAAATGACTAGGTAGCTACAGCATGCAATATGTGAAGTAATAAGAGAAACTTAGGTTTCAGCTATAATATGTAAAATATAAATACAACTTTCCACAAGTTGAAATTTGAACGTAGAGCAGGCAGAAATATTCATCTACACTTCTAGGTTCCTCTGGCTGGTCGAAGAATTAAATTGACACGAGACAAAATAACAGGAGAAAGTCAAACAAGTTCTATAACATGTAAACATGGAAGAAAGCCAGGAAAACTGAGTAACTCACCAGAATAGCCAAAGCCCCCACTTAAATACAATCTTCAGCTAAAGACAGAAGGTGATGTTTGTGGTATTGGTTTGGGACTTCAAAGAAAAGGAAGGCAATACACATGTAGCTGGAAAGGCAAAAGTTAAATAGACAAATGTTTGCCATACCTTGCAAAGACGATGGAAAATGGGAAGACTGATGAAATGGGCCTTGTTAGTTTCCTCCCTGTCCACCACATCTAGTTCATATAATACTATTGTTATCTGTGTTGGTCGCTCCTCTTTGGAACAGGCAGTTAGGGGGAAGGTCAAAGTTTCTTCCTTAGTCTTTTATTCTCAAAAATACTCAAGCCAAAGAGGAACACATTTTGGGATAGCAAACAGGTAAAAGTAGACATAATGTACCTTTAGAAGCAGTGGAATATGAATCTAAGTTTGGAAAGTCTTGTGCATTCAATAGAAAATTATAGCTTGTGGAATGAAACTATCACATTTGTATTTTAGAAAAAAAAAACTTGGATGACACTGTATAGGATATAATATAAGTTTGAAACAGACTCTAGTCACAAAAACACTTTAAAAGGTATTAAAGAAGCCAGGGAAAGATACTGGCAGTGTGAACTTGGGCAGTGAATGGAGAGTTTGAAGGATGGACTCTTTCAAGCCTTCATTCTTTTCTATGACCATTAAAACTCCTACATAACCCCCTTCATAGTTTGAAGTACCTTTAAGTGTATCAGTAAAATAGCAGTAGTAAAACCTTTTTTATACACAACAGGACTGGGGTTAGAGATCTTCTAGGTTGATGAAGTGGAATGTTTCCAGACGCAGAGCCCCAAGCTCTTCTGTTCAGGACCCTTCAAGACTTCACCCTATCTATCTTTTCATCTGGCTGTTCATCCATATCCTTTAATATTCTTTGTAATCAACCTATAACCTAGTAAGTAAAGCAGTTTCCTGAGTTTTTTGAGCTACTCTAGCAGATTAATCACAAATGAGGAGGGGCTCATGGGCACCTCCATTTTATAGGTCACAGGTCAGAAGCACTGGCACTTGGACTTGTGATTGGCATCTAAGGTGGGGACAGCCTTTTTGGACTGAACCCTAAACCTGTGGAATCTGATGGTATCCTTAGGTTAATAGTGTCAGAATTTAGTTAAATTTGTAGGACACCTAATCAGTGTCTGGAGAAAATTGAGTTAATTGCTTGATGGTGTAGAAAAAGACACATTATGTAGTGCCTCCCAGAGAAGAATGGGGTGATATGGCATGCAAATGCTAGGGACATATCTGTATTGTGTTATTTGTGGACTCAACTGAGCATATTGAAATGTGATACAATTTAAGAAAATTGTGAACATGCTGCATGAAACATCTGAAGGAAGAAATAGCGAGATAATTTCTCTACACAAAAGTCGGGATTCATCCCCTTCTGTCTCCCTTTCCCTTTCAGATGAGCAATGAAATGTGAGTCAGACTCCTCAGTCTTTGATACAATTCATTTATTTGCTTTCCTGGAGCCTGTTTTTCTTCTTGGATTAAAAAAAAAATGTATGTACGTTTTCCTGCTCTTCATATGACCTCTGGGATTAATTTTTGGGTTTTGGCTTTGGTGTTCAGGTCTTTCTACCATTGATTTACCCTCTAAAAATCACCAATGATACAATTTCTCATTTAGTAAAAAATACACTATTTCCAACTATATCCTGGAGACATTCAACAATCAACTCACTTTTATACAACAGTAACAACAATAGGTGCTGATGAGATAATGACAAACTGAAAAAAATAGCCTCCAAGGTTCGCACCAGGCACAAGCAATTGGGAGGATTTCATGGAAATTCATTCGCCTCCATTTACTCTTTATTAATTCAAAGTACGTACTGAGCACTTTTGTGTGATGCTCATCATTCTTGTTACTGTGGGTAAAACAATGGACAAGGAGATACAGCCTCTGACCATGTGGAGCCCAAATGTCAGTGTGAGCGATAAACACCTAAAGCCCACATTATATAGTCACACTGGGCATTGATGAAGTCAGGGAGATTTATCACATAGAATCATCAGGGAGGCCACCCTGACATGAAGAAGAGACTGGTCATGTCAACCTCAGGGAAAGAACTCTCAAAGACCTCAAATGACTGAGGAAAGAGAGCAGCAGGAAGCTGTGAGTGGGAGAAAGTTAGGACATGCAGATCAAAGAAGCTTCACAGACGGGTCAAGGTAAGGGATATGGACTTTTTCCAAATATAGTTGAAGCTTTGCATAGAAATATCTTCTAAAGTACAAATGTCCAAATCCACTTGGACATTCAATTGTAGTGATGCTGGGTAAATATTTGAAAGTGCAGGAAAATGGAAACCACTAACACAGCCACTGCTTCCAGAGAATTGTACTCTGCACCCTTGAAAGCATCGTTTATTTTCTCTTAAATTTTAGATTCTGCTCTTACAGAAATATTAAACTATAAGTGCCTCCAAGGAACCACCATTATTTACATCCCCAATCATTATCCTGAAAAATAGGACCTAAAGATGCTATTTCTGTCACAAGGGCAGACACTACGCTCTTCCATCTCAAACTCCCTTCCAATTCCAAGAGCAGGTCATCAACATAATCACAGAGTGAAACAGGAATGGGGTCTTGGGAGCGTGTCATTTCTTTGGCGGTTAGCTGCTGCAAATATGCATTTAAAACCTTTGAGATAAGACAGAACACCAAGGAGACCACTATAATCATTACAAGCAGGATAATTCCTAATGTTTGGAGTGCACTTTGGAGCAAGTGATTACAGTGATAGGTGAGGAAAAAATATATTTAAAAATATTTAGGAGAGAAAATGAAGAGGATTTCATGATTGTTTGACTTCATGGAAATAAGACAAAAGGATGGAGGTTAAGACCGAAATGTGAAATTGGCTCCCAGTTTGTATGACACATACATCTTCGTGTCCCGTAAAATGCAGCAATTAGTCAGTAATTATTTAGTGAGTGATAAGACATTTGGTCCAAATAACAACTGTCTTTTTTATTCCAGATTTTGAATGCAACTAAATGAGTAGTTGGGGTTGAACTAAACATTACAAGAAGGCAATTATTACTTTAATCCATATTATCACACAATTCACCCACACTTCATTGTCTGAGAAAGATACTCATCACTAAAAATAGGAAGAGAAATAGAATTTCCCTTTCTGTAAATCAAACCTTGATAACTTAATATATAAGAAAACTCAATGCACACAATGTGCATTATAAAAGCATCCAAATAGAGACCATGTGCTTTAAAATTTGCATTTTCCTGTCATGAAACAATTGAAGAATGAATAAGAAATGAAAGATACGGGGCCAGCCCCATAGCTTAGTGGTTACATTCAGTGTGATCTATTTCAGCAGCCCAGGGTCAGTTCCCAGGCATGGACCTTCACCACTTGTCAGTGGCCATGCCGTGGTGCTGACCCACATACAAAATAGAGGAAGATTAGCACAGATGTTAGCTCAGGGTCTATCTTCCTCAGTAAAAGACAAGGAGAAGAAGTACAAGGTAATAATTATTGGTTAACAACTGGATGATAATAAAAATGGCTAAAAGGAGACATAATGAACAGTGAGCCAGGAACCCTGTGAGTTGAAGACAACTTGGGTATTTCTATCCTGAGAGACTTTATTGTCCAGTTTTTAAAATGATCTGGGGTAGATTCTCACAAACAATGGAGATACTGGTAGAATATTTGAATAATTTGTCTTCTTTCTATATTGCTCTTCCTAATGGTAAGAGTTTATGGGAGAAGGAATGGCCTTCTTCATTTGTGCAGACACAATATCTGTGGGAATTAGTTTACTACTTTCCTGAGCCATGGGACTACTGGAATAAAGAATTTCAAGGTCATTTCTAATAGCCTGGAGTGCTCAGTATTTGCTTTGACCTATTAATCCTCATTTCCAGATTTGTTGCCACGAAAATTTGAATTATCCTTGCTTTTGTAGTAAAGTTAGTAAGAGAGACTTTAATGATGCCATTAAAGGAAAGCAAAATTTGCCACCCCCAAATGTGCCTCTTTGGCATAAAGATCATTATAGGCTGGTTACTTTTAAGAATCAGCAGACATAGAACAACTTGTGAAAACTGGAGTAGAAGTCACCCTTTTGCAAGAGATATTTACATTTATGAGGGAAATTTCCATTTGCAAGGGTTTCTCCCTCTCTTAACCAGGTGGTGGAGGATGACCAGATCTCTAGAAACTCTTATCAATGGAGTAAAGTGGCAGCTCAAATCTGCAGAAAGAACATGCTCTTGTTTACTGTGCCTTTCCTGGTAACCTCCCCTAACTGCTCCTCCCCTTTCCCCCAACATCTTCGTCTTTAGCTAAAGATGATATTTAAGGTGAAGACTTGGCCATTTCAGGGAGCTGATTTTCCTGGGTCTTTCCTATCTATATAGCATGCATATGTTACGAAACTTGCGCTTGTTTCCTGTTAATCTTTCTTTTATTACAGGGGATTTTTTAGCCAGGAACATAGAAACATAGAGGAAACTTATTTTTCCTCTCCTACACCATTTACTGATACCAAAGGGCAAAATGATTCCATCTTGCTCTTGAACAAACTACATCCAGAGATATGGCATGGTTTCGCCTAGGCCATGGTGTTCCAGGGCAAAAAATTGATCCATATCTCCTGATTACCTCCCTTAGTCACTACTTGAAATAGGTAAGGAGTCTGAATTGGGAATCTCTGCTCAACATGACACTCCATCAGATTATTTCCACTGATGATAAATGACAAAAACAGCAGACATTCTCATCATTTTCCTGATTTGCATGATATTATTCCTCTCCTGCTCATTCATTCTACTCTTCTCAGGCCTGCCCTCCCGGGCATGTGCCCTGTTTGCTTGCATAGTGTCTCATGCTCAGAAAGGTTTCTTTCTTGGTTTAATGCTCTGTTGTTAAAACCTTGAAATTGTTAATAACTTTATCTCGGAGTATACACCTGAGCAGCGGAGCTAGGTTATATGGAAGCATTAGGATGCTAGTTTTTGTCCAGCAACAGCACCTGCACATGTGGGCTAAGGCAGCATGCACAAAGGGCAATTGGCCTGGCCTCCTCATGTGCACACACACATCTGTGTTCAAAGCACCACAGGACCCCAAGGGAGTAGCTGGGTTGAGACCTGGAACTTAATTGGTGGTAGCGATGAAAGCAGCAGCTACAGGTGTAACAACAATGATGGAAGTGGCCACTGCCCATTAGAAAGGAGAATCTCTGCCTGGCAGCAGCAATGACCTATGATGGGGGCAGGGGCTGACTTATCCTTCAGTCCCAGAGCCCATCCCTCTGTCACCTAAGAAATTATTAACTATCTCACCTGAGTGCCAGAACAGGAAATGCTAGGTAGCTTAGGAAGCAAACTTGCCAGTAAATTATTTTAAATAAAAGTGTACACATGAGGACCCACAACTAAAATATACAACTATGTACTGGGTGGGGATTTGGGGATAGAAAGCAATTTTTAAATAAACGTGTACGCATGGTCATTGCACTGAAGCATACAAGGGACTCACAGAATTCATCGAAGAGTCCAGAATCAATGGTTTGAAACTACTGCAACATTGCAAAAGAAACATCCACAGGATTAGAATTGTAAACAAAATTTAAAGGTAATTTGAGGATTTAAAATGTGATATGAAAGATTAATGAAGGAAAAGAAAACTCTTTCCCTTGAAGTTTCAAAAGCCAGTTATTAGCAACAACAAAAAATAGCATGCATTTCACTTGTAATTGAATATACAATGATAAAAGGAATAAACAGGCATTAGAAACATGAGGACACTTCGAATTTTTATACAAAGTCCACAAGTTACCAGAAATTTGAGAGGAATTATTAGAAAGCCATTGATTAAATTCAGATTTAAAATTAAATTTGATTTATATGAAATTGATTTATATGGATTGCTAAGTTGAATTTGATTCATAAGAGAAATCTTTTTAGAAAAAAATTCTCATGAGAATCATCAGCTCCACATGTAGTAAAATTTATATTTTGATACAACATCAGAAATTCAGTCCAAATTTTCACAACGTATAAGCATGCATAATAGCTTCGGTAACTTAAGCAGATGCTTCTCAAAATCAAAAATCATCAAAAGTTAATTGCATCTTAGCATTTGCCATCATTGACTGACAATATTTTCAATTATATTGATAACAAATGAAGTTCTTAAAAGTATAAATTTTGATGAAAATAAATTTGGAGAAAAGTGAGCCAGAAAAATATTATGACCAATACAGGCATTACATAATAAAGTATTACTATTTATTATATATAAAATCATGATACAAGAAATATTGTTTGTAATTTGTATTTCATTTATAGCTAATAAATTAATTTTGAAGGAAAAAACTTTGCATTTTAGGACCACTAAATCACTTTTTCGTGCTTCTAGAACAAGAGACCTCATATTTTCATTTTGTGCTGTGCCCTTCAAATTCTGTAGAGTATGACCTTTCCCCTCCCTGCCATACCTGAGATGATAAAGAACATTTGTGCAGTTATCACTGATGAGCAGTGGCAGCACTTCAACCGGGGGGAAGTTTACATGAGCTGAGGGATTTTTATTGGCCATAAAAGTGGGACTTGTTTAGGATAGTAACTGACCCATATTATCAGTGACTCAAATTTGTACATAGATATTGACTTTTCTCAACCTATTTCAGAGAAACCTATAAGAAGTAGTAAATGAAGAAGAAAATCTCATCTGAGATATTATCTAATACAAGAGTAGCAGTGGCTACTGTTACAAAAGAGACAACAGGTCCAGAATGGAGTCACTTGTGCTAAGTCCCCATCAACAAGCCAAGACATATACCTAACTTAATTACAGTTTCAACCTCTCCAAGGACTAGATTCTCAAACCACTCAGTCTGGAATTAACTGGTCAGCACTAGCGAGGTAAGCCACCTGATGGACCCCGCCATCCCCCAAGGGAAGTTGACCTTGCCTGAACCAATCAGCTCTTTTTAAGAATAACTTCCTTGTCCCACCTCCTTCTGACTATAAAGGTCTGTCTTTTTGTATAGGTCTTCAGAGCTTCTTCCTGTCTAGGTGGGATGCTAGAAGGGATGTTTTCAGATTCATGAATCATTGAATAAAGCCAATAAAATCTGTAAAATTTACTCAATTGAATTTTTTTTTTGAGGAAGATTAGCCCTGCACTAAGATCTACTGTCAATCCTCTTCTTTTTGCTAAGGAAGACTGGCCCTGAGGTAGCATCCGTTCACAGCTTTCTCTACTTTATAGGTAGGATGCCTGCCACAGCATAACTTGACAAGCAGTGTGTAGGTCCATACCCAGGGCCCAAACCGGTGCACCCTGGACCGCCAAAGCAGAATGTGCTAACTTAACCACTGAGACACCAAGCCGGCCCCCAACTGAGTTTGTTTTTTAACATTACTTAGGATGTAAACTTTGTGTGTGCAGAATGTCATGGGCGATTGTGGGAATGTCCTTGATATTCCTAATTCCCATTAATTGACAAAACCTTTGAAACACTCCTCTTAAAATTAACTTCACAATTTCCTTGACTTTTGTTAGCACCTCCAAGTTTTCATTGTTGATCCTGATGTACTCCTGATGTTAAATCACTTCCCTAGGATTCATCACCCTAAAAGAGACAAGAAAGAGAAGTCCGAATCCCTGCTGAAGTTTCAGCTAAGTCCCTGTAATAAGTCTCTCTAAATTGAAAGAAAGATTAACTGGTAAGTTATGGGTCTACCGTGAGAAGACTAAGAAGTCTTCTGAATTTCAGTTAGATCTTGACATTCAGGAAACACTTATTTTTCTGTTTTAGACTTATTTGAAAGTGGTAAAACTTCTATGCTGAATGACAATTTCAGTTAGACAGTTTCCATTTTCCTTTCCATGACCAAGAACCATTTTCACTGACAGCATATCAGCAAAAAATAAATGCATTTGGAAATGAATTTGAAGTTAATGTGAAAATGCACCATGAAGAACAAAGGATAAGGGTTGAAATGATTAGTTTATTGCAAAATAATTTTGTCCAGACATGAGTGATTTTCTTCTGCTCTAATTTTAGTTCTTGCACTCTAGGCATAAAATAATAATTCTAATTACTGTACACTGATACATGAACTTGTATCCAAGTCCTGGCTACACATGCAAAAAGCTCTGCCTACGTTTTTACAGCACAGATTCTCTGAATTACCCTTCTTAGGGCCCCCATCACCTCTCTGTTTCTCAGGCTGTAGATGATGGGGTTTAGCATTGGGGTCAGGATGGTGTAGAAGACAGCCAGAACCTTGTCCTCTGTTGGAGATCTGAGGGATCTTGGGTGCAGATAAGTGTAAACAAATGGAGCATAATAGAAAGTCACCACAGTGAGGTGAGTGCTGCAGGTCGAATTGGCCTTCTTCCTCCCTTCTGGTGAGTGCATGTGGTGGACAACAAGGAGAACCTGGCCATAGGAGCATGCAATACCAATAAAAGGCAACACGAGGAAGAGGGTGGTGCTCACAAACACTGTATACTCATAAACCCAGGTATCCATGCAGGCCAGAGTCAACATGGCTGGGATGTCACAGAGGAAATGGTTGATGGCCCTGGATTGACAGTACGGGATTTGGAGGGCTTATGTGGTGTGGGCACAAGAGTTGATAGAGCCCATGGTCCAAGATCCTATTATCATCAGCACACATACTCTTTTGCTCATATGAATGGGATAGTGGAGAGGAAAACAAATAGCTACATAATGATCATAGGCCATAGATGTCAAGAGCAGTGCTTCTGCAACTGCTAAAGTCAAGAAAAGGAAGCTCTGAACCCCACATCCAATGAAGGAGATAGACTTTTTTCCTAAGAAATAATTAGAAACCATTTTTGGAACAATGGTGGAGATGTAATTCAAGTCAATGATGGAGAGCTGACTAAGTAAAAAGTACATGGGTGTGTGGAGCTGGGTGTCCAGGAAGATGAGATGAATCATGGACAGGTTGCCAAACAGAGCCATTAGGAAAATGAGAACAATAAGAATGAAGAGGAACAGGCCAATTCTTGGTGGTGGAAACAACCCCAATAAGATGAAATCAGTGGATGTTTGATTATAATTTTCCATAGGGGAGCTGATATTATTTTTCCTAGAGTCAAACAAGAGAGTAAGTTAAGTACAAAACTATAAGCTATTTTTAACTTATTATTGTAGTCAGACTGTGTATTACATAAAATTTTATGGCTCTTAAATGAACTGAACTTATCCATTTGAAAGAAAAAAAATCTTATTTTCTAATCCAGACATTGAAATTTGAATATGCAAATATTTGTGGCCAAAGTGTTTTCTTAGAAATCCTTAAAATTATTTCAAAACAACATTTGAATTGTGACTTTATTAGGATAAGTGTGTTTTACTACCCTACACAGACTCACATATCATCAAAATCAGGTGTTGTATTCAAAATGTAAGCATAGAAAATATATGTAACTGTATACATTGTATAGTTCTAGTATCAATAAATGTTTATGACCCATAAGGGATGATTTTTCTTTCGTATTTAAGCCCTAAAACTTTCCTCTAATCCTACAGTAGCCTATCAGCTCATGTTGAGGAGTTATATTTATTTCTTAAATTTACTTGGCCAAGTAATGACAAATCTTTCTTGAAGTTAGATGTTTTCTTGAAGTTAGATATTATAATTTGGCTCATCTGTTCTTAAATATTGCACGAATCCTTATTGTTAAGTGCCACTTACACAAAGTCATTCTCTTCTGCCTCCTCACTCAAGTTCCGAATGCTGCAGTTAAAGAAGACCCTTTACTTGAAAATCTCTACACCATGCTCAGTGTAGCTTTCAGGACTTTGCTCAAGCTCTTCCAAATGACATGTTTTCTATCTCTCTGCTTCTCTAACATTTATATAACATCATACATTACTTTATAACACTTTGTCTTACTCATTCCTTTCTTCCCTTTGTTTTTCTTGTATTTAGAATCATTTCCAATCCTAGATAAGTATGTGAATTTAAGCACACGTATTTATCATCCCTCCCTCTTAAAACTCAATTATTATGATGATTAAGAAATAGACATGTTACAAATTAAAAGTCAGCAGGTGAGCAAAAGGCACAATGAGAGATGAAATAGTTGAAGACTCTGAAAGAAGGAATTTGGATAGAGAAACATTCAGTCACTTAAATGGAAAAAAGGAAATAGTACTCTGAGAGTCCTTCCTGGAGGTAGGAGGAGGAATTCTCCTCCAGAGACATTGTAAGTGAAGAAGCTCCACACAGTATGTAAAGTTCTAGTCTGGCATGTTATTCTAGAGTTGAATGCTACCAGACTTTTAAGGAAGTTTCCAAAATGAAAGAAGAAGATGAACAAATGTACATACATACACACACTTATTCACACACACTCTGCACGAATATACAGTGAGTCACACATCATTGTAAAAATGCAGAAAGAGAATGTACTTTTCAAAAATGGGAATCATATCATCAAAGAACTGTGACATATTATCCCACAAGATAAATATTATGAGACATGTAAAATAGTTTCAGGTAACAAGAAAGCCTCTTACAAATTAAAAACTATGAAACTGATAAAAAAAGATTGAGTGAAAATTTCAAAGACAAAGTGAAAATATCTATCAGAATGAAAAGAAAGTAACAGCAAAAGCAACAGAAAAAGATTGTCATTTTGCAAGGTAGGAGAATTAGAGAATTAATACAGGGAAACCAACATATGCTTATTGTCTTTCTTAGAAAGCACATAGTAAGATAATAATGGAGTTATTATTATCAAAAAAACATTTTTTCAGAATTGATATGTATGATACACCATATTCAAACAGCATGAACAAAACACAGAAAAGTAAATGAGAAATATTTTATTGAAAAATATATTCTTGAAAATTCTAAATATCTTGAGAACATTTTCTGAAAATTTTCAGTATTGCCTGTAAATTTACAATTCTAAAAGTGCCTTGACAGAGAAAATAGTAATAATAATGAGAATACCTCATATAGACATAGTAACTAAAAGATCATCAGGTTTTACAATAATTTATATTTTTGTATTTTAGCGATATATACTAGACAATTGAACAATGTTGTCAATTTCACAGCCCCACACACAAAGTGGATGTAATGATGTTGAAAAGATGGGAAAATGGAAAACAAGATGGAGGTGGTGGCAGGTGGAGGGAGAAGGGCTCTATTCTAAAGAGTGCACAAAACATCTCTTAGAACCAACAATCTAATTCAGCAATGTTGCAAGATACAAAATCATTTGTATTTCTGTACGCTAGTAAATGTGCGACCCTAAAAAGAATTTAAGAAAGAATTGCATTTATAATATCGTCAAAAAGAATATAATACTTAGGAATACACTCAACAAGGAAGGCAACATCCTTGTGCACTGAGAATCACAAAACATTGCTGAAAGAAAGTGAAGAAGAGACAAATAAACACAAAGGCATGTTGTGTTCATGGATTGGAAAACTTAATGTTATTTAGATGTCAATACTACCATAAGGAAAATTCCGATTCAATGAAATGTCTATCGTGATTCCAGTGAGGTTTTTTTCAGAAATAGACAAATACATCCTAAAATTCATATAGAGCCTCAAGTACCCCAAATAGCCAAAACAATCGTATAAAATAATTTTCTGATTCAAGACTTACTACAAAGCCACAATAATAAAGTGTAGTATTGGCATAAAGACAGACACAAATCAATAAACTAGAATACAGATACCAGAACAAACCCTTCACATATGTGGTCAAATGATTTTTGACCAGGGTCTCAAAAACATTCAGTGGGAACTTCTTTTCAACAACGTGCAGAGAAAACTGGTTATCCACATGCAAATAATGAAATTGTACCATTACTTTTCACCACACACAAAAATTAACTTAAATGGATCAAAGAGCTAAACAGAGAACTAAAACTACAAAATTTTAGAAGAAAACATAGGGGAGAATTTTCATGACATTGGATTTAGCCGTGATTTTTGGATATGACAACAAATGTATGTACAACAACAAAAATGTAGATAAGTTGGATTTCATCAAAATTAAACGAAATTCTGTGCGTTGAAAATCTTTATCAACAGAGTAAATCAGCCACCCACAGAATGGAAAAATATTAGCAAAATATGTATCAGATAAGGGATTGATACAAGAATTATATAAAGACTTCCTACAACTCAACAACAACAACAGAAAATCTAATTTAATAATGAGGAAAGCAACTGAATAAACATTTTTCTAAAGAAGGCATAGAAGTGGCCAATAAACTCAGGAAAAGATGTTCAACATCACTAATTATTAGGGAAATTCAAATCAAAACTACAATAAGATACCGCCTCTCACTCATTAGGATAGCTACTATTTAAAAAAAGAAAGAAAATAACAAGTGTTAGTGAGGATGTGAAGAATTTTTAACACATGCAGTGTTTGTGGGAATGCAAAATGGTGCAACCCTTGTAGAAGATGTTATGACAGTTTCCCACAAAAGTAAACATAAAATCACCATATGATACAGCAATTACATTTCTGAGTATATGTCCAAAAGGAATGAAATCAAAGTTTAGAACAGATATTTGCACATCCATGTTCACAGAAGCTTTATTCACAATAGCTAAAAGGTAGCAGCAACACAAGTATCCATTAACAGATTAATGGATAAATAAATATGGTGTATATATATATATATATATAATGGAATATTAGTCTTAAAAAGGAAGGAAATTTTGCTACATGCTGCAATGTGGATAAAACTTGTAGATATTATGTTAAGTGAAATAAGGCAGTCACGACAAGCCATACACATAATTTCACATATTTGAGTTACCCAAAGTAGTCTAAAGATGAAAGTGGAGAGCTGGTTGTCAGGAGCTGGGAGTTGAAAGGAATGGGTGTTAGTGTTTAATGGATACAGAGTTTCAGTTGGTTAAAATGAAAATGTTCTGGGGTTATGATGGTAATGGTTAGACAATAATGTGAATGTATCTTATTTCATTGAACTATATACTTAAAAATGGATAAAATGGGGGGCCTGCCTCATGGCATAGCAGTTAAGTTTGTGCACTCTGCTTTGACAGCCCAGGGTTCCCAGGTTGATGCTGAGCGTGGACCTATGCACTGTTCATCAAGCCATGCTGTGGCAGCATCCCACATACAAAATAGAGAAAGATTGGCACAGATGGTAGCTCAGCAACAACGTTCCTCAAGCAAAACGAGGAAGATTGGCAACAGATGATAGCTCAGGGGCAAAAAAAGAAAATGGACAAAATGGTAAATTTTATAGTGTGTATATTTACTACAGTTAAAATAAAAAATTAGAATTTAAATATAACTTAAAATATTCCATATTTGGAACTTCAAATATATTATACAAAACCTATAGCAGAGTCCAAATCATGTGCAGATCAATTCATCTTTGAATAAGGTGTAGCTTCTGACATGTTGTAAAGGAAAAATTAGGAAAGCAAATTTTTTCATAAATGTCATTTGGATTCGATATGATATAGCATATTAGACCGATTCCATAGTATATAATTTATATTAGTAACTTAATTATTGACAGGTAAAAAATGTGGTATTTGAAATTACCAATGAAATTATGATCATTTCTATCATATGTATTTTACATGGGGCTGTCCATGACAAAGTTTCCATGAGGGAATTAGTATTATCCGACTCTAAAGGTAAAAAAATATATATCATGGAACATAAAGAACATAAATAATGAATGACACTTCAGATCTTGTATTTGATGCCAGGTATCACGACAGCCAATGGAGTATTTTTTTTTTTTATTTTTCTTGTGGTAATGTTCTAATTTGCTGTCATGTGATATCATCCAAAGGACCTCTGTACATGATGGGAAAGCAATCTCAAATATTTACTGTCAGCCTTGAATATTTCAAGGTCTAAAGTGAAGGGGACTTTTTCTTGTAGGTAAAAATAAATCCAAATAGCTTATTTTTGTGATTTTATTTTGTTTTTATCCACTAGAAGAACAATAACCTATTTGCAGCCCATTCACAAAATATTCCATCTTTTTGATTTTTTAAATTTCCCTAAAAACTTTGCAATTTAGACTTCAACATTAATGATGTTATTCATAGGAGGAAAGAACTAGCAGAAAAAATTCTGATGCTGGTTTCATAGTGAACAGAAGAAACAAGCCTTGAATCTGGACCATGCCCTACTTGGAAAATAAGATAATTGTGTAAACCTGTATTGACCATTCCCATAGGTCTGTACATGTAATTTGTCAGGATATGTTCTAGGATTAAATTGTATTTAATATTGGCCACTAATTGTTGGGCTTGATATCACTACCCACATTTTATAGATAATAAAATTGAGGTTCAGAGATTTTAAGTGACTTTACCTTAAGATACATAGTTGGATAGCTGGATTCTAAGATCTATCTATCTATCTAAATGAGTCTTTTATATTATCCCTCAAATATTAAGTATTTTGTAGTAATGGGTCTGAAATAAGGATATGTCACTTTTTATCCACCAACACAAAAAAACTGAAAAGGATGGAAAACAAAATAAAGTTATTAAAATAGAAATTCTATATAGGTGGTGAAAATGTCCTTAAAACACAAATATAATTATTTTAGTGCTTACAGTTTAACCATTTCAACATATTCTTCTATTTTCTCATATACACTGGCTTCACTGCATTTTCTCTTGACCACACTGCAACCACACACATTATCTTACAAAAATGGTCTCTCAAAGCCTCTAAGTGAAATCCGGCTCATATCTTGCTCCAATACAAAATTGTCAGTACCTAGGAGATTTTGCTTGCAAATAAACACCCATAACATCTCCTGTGTAATTGGATTTTAGATGTACATATTCTATATGTTGAGTAAAACCATCCAAATCCTGCTCATTTCAAAATGAATTACATATTACTATCTCTTGAAGTCAATATGCATCAATATCATTGAAGACCTCTTTTTTCCTATGGTTGTATTTAGAGTTGAAAATTAAATACTGAAAAAATCCTTATTTTAATGATTTATATATTTATGGAACATACAGTTTTTTAAAAATATAGTCTAATTATTACAATATAAAACAACACTGAATCACAGAAATACAAAATGAGCCATTTAAGCCTGTACAGTTACCTAGTGATGGAGTTGGGAAACGGAGGCGTGTCCTCCAGTCTAGATAATGCAGGATTTTCCACTGAAGCACAGATTTTTTTTACCGTACATGCTTCTCATTTTTGATCAAAACTATTCCCGAAGTAAGATCATTATTGATCACAAAATAAGGTGTGGTCATTTACATAGAGTGAGGACTTCCCTAAGAAGTCTCCTTATGTTGGCTGTGGTGGAAGTGTTATAAAAAATTAGACTTTTAAAAGCCTCAAAATTATGACACTCTCTCCCAAGTTTCACAGAAATTTGGATCACTCCCTATCTTCTCAAGATTCCTTAAATATCCTAAAATGCTGGAAATTCCCTAAAGTGACCTTCCTTACTCATCTGTAGGGCTAGGAAAGAAGTAAACCCGGTTACTAGGTCAATTTTACTGGGAGGGCTTTGAATGCATTACCTACATAAAGTTAATCTTAGTTTCTGAAAATTGGCTGATCATACCTCAATCTGCATGTCTACAATAAGTATTGTTTTACGTTGCCATCAGTTAGGACGCACAGCATTATAAAATGGCTTTCATAGAATCAGCATCAGATACCCAGAGAGTGTCCTCTAAAATGAAGACAAGCATAGTTCTCCACAGTATCCTTAGACGGAGCGCTACATGAGAGTCCACCTTCCTTCAAGTTTTTCACAACAGGTTCTACTAAAGAGAGAAAGAGTATATAATGGTTTATATTAGCTGACTGGATTAGCAATGATGATTCCAGGACTTCTTTACCTGGAGGATTAATCTGGTGTCTTTTTTTTTTTTTGCATTCTCTTGAGAATGTCCCCTGAGACTTGGACATTGTGGGTTAAATCACTAATAGCCCAGGATGGCCATAAGCCAAGGTTTGGGGAGGAATTCTGATATTTTCTTTAGATATTTTAACCGTTGTCTTAAGGATTAATTCACTGGAGAAGGAAACAAATGTATTTGTTCAAATTTCTCCAATATTATAATGTCTTTAAAGTTTTATGGATCATGTATTTTATATGTTGTTGTTCAGTAAGAGCATAGTAATGATATCTTCTCATATTAATTTATTTTCCAATTTCCAGAAACTTCTTATATTAACTTATTTCCAGTTTTGATTATATTGGCCTACAAATATAATAAATTAAATGTATTGTGGTTAAATAAATACATATAAGCAGAAATTCTTAAAACATCCCATATAGGATTTATCTGTAATTTATTTTAGTTATTACATATTTTCTAACTTGTTCCATTTTGTTGGAAAAATCCATTAAAGTATAAAACAATCTCCGCTTAATAAACTAAAGACAATAATGATATCACTCACTTCATTGCAATTATATTTACAAAATATTTAACAACACAATTTTGTTGTGGATAATACCTTAGTTGTTCTTATATTTCTCATGCTTTCCAGTAACTGAAGTAATTACACCTTTTGCTTGGGAAGGATTATTATTGGTCTAGTTAATTTTTTTTTAAGATTTTTAAAACATTTGAATTTTTAATTCTAATGCGTCTCAGTGAAGACATCTTTATGTTCAATCTATTTTGACGCCTTTAGACTTCATGGATCTGGATGTTCCTTTCCCTCCCCAGATTTGGAGCATTTTCTGTTATTATTTCTTTAAATAAGAAAGAAATAAGGTCCAGTTCTCTGTCTTCCCATTTCTCTGCCCCTTCTGGACTCCCACAATGCAAATATTGGTTTGCTTATGGATTCTTGTAAGTCCTGTAGCCTTTTTTCACTTTTTTACATTCTACTTTCTTTTTCTTTTTCTTTTTTTATGAAGATTAGCCCCTGAGCTAACATCCACCATCAATCTTCCTCTTTTCGCTGATGAAGATTGGCCCAGAACTAACATCTGTGCCCATCTTCCTCTACTTTATATGCGGGATGCCTGCCACAGCATGGCTTGGTGAATGGTGTGTACGTTCATACCTAGGATATAAACAAGTGAACCCTGGGTTGACAAAGCATAGCACATGGATTTTACCCCTGTCACTGGCCCGGCCCTCTCCATTTTCTTTTTGTTCTGCTGACTGAGTAATTTAAAATGATCTGTCTTTGAGCTCACTGAGTCTTTATTTTGCTTGATCAAGTCTATTGTTGAGATTCTCTATTGATTTTTTTTTTAGTTCAATCATTGTATTCTTCAGTTCTAGAATTTGCGTTTGCTGTTTTTTGTATTTGTTTTGTTTTTTTAAGGTTTTGATCTCTTTGTTAAACTTCTTATTTTGTCTAAATATTGTTTTCCTGATTTTGTTTAGTTGTCTATATGTGTTCTCTATTAGCTCACTAAGTTCTTTAAGTTACATATTCTGAATTCTTTATCAGGCAAATTTTAGATTTCCATTGCTTTATTTTGTTCCTTCGGTAGTGTCAAGTTTCTCTTACCTTTTGTGAACTTTGTAGCCTTGCATTGTTGTTTGCATATTTGAAGAAGTATTCAATTTCTCCAGTATTTACAGATTGAATTTGAGAGAAAAAGCCTTTCACCAGTCATCCCAGCCAGAGGTTTTGGGCAGAACAGCAGCTGCCTGTCCCTACATGGACCTCCTCATAGGGTTCAAGGGTGAGTGGGCTTGAAGCCTGGGTCCACACTGATATTGCATGCTCACTTGAATCCTTTCCCCTGGAGAGCCCTTAAGCAAAGGAAATGTCTCTCTACTGCACTGTCTATGGGGAGGGTGACTCAAGTAAATTGAAACTGTCCTTTCTACAGTCTTGGAAATGTCTTCCCCCATTTCTGTGCTCCACTTAAGTGCTATGTTCTCGTATCTGGAATCCAGAGCTCTCCCGAAGGTAAATTCATGCATGGATGGTTATTTATATCCATGTTTCTGTGAAAGAATTCAGGCTAGAACCTCCTATAGCACCATTTTCCTGACACAATAGCCATGTGTAGATAGGCCAAGAAAATTCTGTGCTCAGTCAGAGAATTACTGAGTTCCTCACAGCTTTAACATGCCCCCAGAAACCCATGGAATAAAGTCATCCCGAAATACCCTAATAATCTCCAAGAGTACAGTGAAAGGAGGTGAGAATGTGTGCTGCATACTTCCCCAGAAGACACCTCAAAACCAAGAATAGCATGGGGCTATGAGATTTGGTTTATCCTAAGAGAAGAAAGAAGAGTATGAAACAAACAAAATCCTGAGCTATTTTTTAAAATTTTGGTGTTCAGTTCAGTTGAATTATTCATAAAACACAATTAAAATGAATAATGACATTTACTTCCTTTGAAGAAGAAGCCACATTCTATGACCCCAAAATGAAAGATTTAGGCAATAAACATTTTAATTAGAGGTTTTTGAAAATATGCATGAGCTCATAAAAGAAAAACATGTCTATACTAATTTAATAGAATATGGAGGTGTTTGTAGCCTTTATAAATTGGCATATATGTGGTGAGATATGTTTTGTTAATAGGAAAATAGTCAATATTGAAAAGATTTTCTCTTCTCACAATTATCATACAAACTGTATGGAATCACAGTCAAAATCCCACTTTGTAATCTAATTCTGAATAATTATGTCAAAATACAATGGGCTAAGAATAACCAAGACAGTATTTGAGATGCAAATATTCTGAAGTTAGGAAGAGCACTCAATATTCCAGATGTGGGTATATGAAGAAGAAAAAAGAATGTCATTGATGGTTACCAGTTAATGGTTCATTCATATATCAAAGCTTCATGTTGTACAACTTAAATATATACAATTTTTATTTGTCAATTGTACCTCAATAAAGCTGATGGAAAAAAGATAAACATAAGCATGTTCAATGCTCTAGAACTTCCACTCATAGGTCATTTCCAACAGAATTTTTAAAAATATACTCTCTAATAGACATGCATAAAAACATTCATAGCAGGAGCATTTGTAACACTTAGTCTGTACAATATTCACATATGCTCTTTAAGAAAAATGAGTAAGTAAATAGAGGATAGTTACCAAATGGAGAATTCAGGAGCAATGTGAATTAATGATCTACAAATGCACAAATGACTGAAATAAATTTGACAGATATAATATGAAGGAAAATAATCCAGATATAGAGCCAACCCTGACAGCTTAGTGCTTAAAGTTTGGTGCTGTGTCTGTGGCCTAGAATCAGTTCCCAGGCACAGAAGCACACCAATCATCTGTCAGTAGCCATTCTGTGGTGGTGCATCACATAGAAGAACTTACAACTAACATATACACAACTACATACTGGGACTCTGGGGAGGAAATGAAAAGGAAAGAGAGATTGCCAACAGATATTAGCTCAAGGTAAATCTTGCCCCAGAAAAAAATTTAAATAAAAAGATAATAAAACCCAAAACACATTAAAAGAAAAAATAAGCTAGATACAAACAGGCACATGATATAAAGATTTAAAGAAACTAAATGATGAAATGAATCTATGCTATCCATAGTTGTGAAAAGGGCTACTTTTGGGGTGATAGACAATGTAAAAGAGCACAGCATTAGCTTTTCATGTGCTTTTATGTCTACTCCCCAATAAATGTGCCCCTTGTAGTGGTTTCCTTTAATGAAAATCTATGAAGTGTTTGTATACTATGTCTCAATAATATTTTTTACTAAAAACAGACAAAAACTTTTAATGCTCCATGGACTGATAGTAAAAAAAGATAATTACAGAGAGAGTGATGTCAGCATCACGGCATTGTGAGCTGTTCCCTTAGTCTCTTCCCCCTAACTTAAACCCAAATGGGTATTCCTTATTGGACAAAGCATTCCACACAGGGCATGATAAGATGTCTGAGAGACTAACACAACCATACATCTAATGGTGGGGTTGCTGGATCTCCTAGAAACAGTGGAAGAATTTGATCAGATCACCTGCCTTTCCCCAGTTGCAATCATCTAGGTTGTGGGTCTTTGTGTGGCAGCCAGTGAAAAACTTTGGGAAGAGGTGGGGAAGCAGGCAGGCATTCTTGTGAACACTTTCATTTTGAGAGTTCTGCTCAGCATGTAGGACTGGCATACAGTTTGGTGCTCCATACCATCTGGTGCAGGCAGCTACCATGTAGGTGACCCCACCAAGCACAACAGCCCAGGTAAACCACCCATAAGTTCAGAGCAGTGTGCATTTGTGCAAGAAATACCCACCACCACCTGGCACACTAGCTCAGATGGTCCCAAGCCAAGGCAGCATTTCCACGCTAGAGCACTTGCACAGTGTATGTGACCAGCCAGGTGCCTGTGGCCAGCAGGCAGACACAGATGGTCCTTGTCAGCACAACTTCCAGTTGAGGGTGAGGATTCAGAAAGTATGGCACCTTCCCTCCAAGAAGTTGCAAGTGGAATCTGTGGCCTGGTACTACCACTATTTACCAGCAAGGGAGCACTTCATCAAACACCACGAGAACTACATTAACACTCCAAAGCAGAAGGAAAATGACAAGTCTCCAGAAATCATGCTTGAACTCATAGTAATTTACAACCTAAATGTCAGAGAATTCAAAATAGCTGACACAGAGAAACTCAGTGAATTACAAGAAAACTCAAAAATACAGTTAAATGAACTCAGGAGTAAAATTAATGAGCAAAAGAAATTCTTCACCAAAGACATTAAAGCTCTAAAAAAAAAATGAAACAAATTCTGGAAATGAAGAACACAACGGATGAGACTAAAAAAATCTAGAAACATTAAAAACAGAGCTGATGTTATAGAGAACAAAATTAGCACTTTAGAGGACATAAATATAGAAATGCTTCAGGCAGAGGAGAAGAGAGAACTAAGACTAAAAAGAAAAATGAAGAGGGGCCTGCTCCGTGGCTGAGTGGTTAAGTTCACTGCAGCGGCCCAAGGTTCGGATCCTGGGCACGGACATGGCACCACTTGTCAGGCCACGTTGAGGCAGTATCCCACATCTCACAACTAGAAGGACCTGCAACTAAGATATACAACTATGTACCTGGGGGTGGGGTTGGGGAATAAGCAGAAAAAAAAAAAAAAGATTGGTAACAATTGTTAGCTCAGGTGCCAATCCTTAAAAAAAAATAAAAGAAAGATTGGCAACAGTTGTTAGCCTAGGTGCCAATCTTTAAAAAAAAAAAATGAAGAAATTCTTTATTATCTGACAACTAGGAAATGCAAAACAAGGTTTATAGGCATTTGAGAGGGAGAAGAGGAGCAGACAGCTTGTTCAAAGAAATTATTGCTGAGAACTTTCCAAACCTGGTGAAGGAGTGGACTTACAATTACATGAAGTCAGTAGAACTCCTAATTCCATGAATGCAAAAGACCAACTTCAAGGCATATAATAGCAAATCTGGCAAAAGTCAACGACAAAGAAAAGATATTAGGGGCAGCAAGCCAGAAGAGAATAATCTACAAATGAATCCCTATCAGGCTTTCAGTGAATTCCTCAGCAGAAATCTGACAGGCTTAGAGAGGATGGGCTGATTGATTCAAAATACTGAAGACAAAAACTTTCAGGAAAGAACTCTATCCAGAGAAATTATCCTTCAGATATGTTGGAGAAATAAAATCTTTCCCAGATATACAAAAGCTGAGAGAGTTCATTGTGACTAGATCTCCATTACAAGAAATGATCAAGGATGCTTTCATACCTAAAACAAAAGGCAAAGCTTTACAAAGCCTGGAGCAAAGAGATAAATAGACAAAATGATAAATTCGCAGCTCTCTGTCAGAACAGGTTAGAAACCACTTAATAACATAAAAGATAAAGAGAAGGAAAGCGTCAATACTAACTATAAACACTTCATTTTAATCACAGAGTCACAACACAAAACAGAATAATTTGTTATGACAATAACTTAGATGGGGAAGAGGAGGGGATGGAACCTGCTTAAGGTAGCGGAGATAAGAGGCTAACAAAAAATGGGCTGTCTCATCTATGAGATCATTTATACACACCTCATGGTAACCACTAAACAAAAAAATCAGTGTAGAGACACAAATCCTAAATAATGCTAAAACCATTAAAGAAAACCAACAAACTGAAATGGCAGTCAGAAATACAGGAGAAGAGAAACAAGCGAAATAGAGAACAATTGAGAAACAAGAGATAAAATGGCAGTGTTCATCCCTCATATATAAATAATCACTCTAAAGGTAAATGGATTGAATTCTCCAATCAAAAGACACAGAATAGCCAAATGGATTAAAAAATAAAACCCAACAATATGCTGCCTCCAGGAAACACATCTCAGCTCTAAAGACAAACACAGGCTCAGAGGGAAGGGATGGCAGATGATGTGGCAAGCAAATGGCAAGCAAAAGAAAGCAGGAGTAGCCACACTTATATCAGAGGAGGTGGACTCCAAGATAAAAAAAGACAATGAGAGACAAATAGGGGTGTTATATAATAATAAAAGGGAAATTCCACCAAGAGGAAATAACCCTTATGAATATGTATACACCTAACACAGGAGCACCAGGTATATAAAGCAACTATTAACAGACTTAAATGGAGAAATTAAAAGCAACTCAGTAATAGTAGGGGACCTGAACACCCCACTTACATCAAAGGGTAGATCATCCAGACGATAAGTCAACGAGGAAATGTTGAATTTAAATGAAACACTTGAGAAGATGGACTTAAAAGATATACATAGAACATTTCATCCCAAAACGGCAGAATACACATTCTTCTCAAGTGCACATGGAACATTCTCAAACATAGACCCTATGTTGTGAAACAAGGTGAGACAATAAATTTAAGAAGATTGAAACCATATCAAGCATCTTTTCTGATGACAATGCTATGAAACTAGAAATGAACTACAAGAAAAAGCTGCGAAAGTGACAAGTATGGAGACTCTAACATAATTCAGAATGACCATTGGATCAATGAAGAAATCAAAGGAGAAATAAAAAAAAATACCTGGAGAGAAATGAAAATGAAAATGCATCATACTACCTGTTATGGGATACAACAAAATGGTTCTAAGAGGCAAATGCATAGCAACAGAGGCCCACATCAACAAACAAGAAACATCTCAAATAAGTAATCTTAAACTACACCTATAAGAACTCAAAAAAGAAGGACAAATGAAGCCCAAAGTCGGCAAAAGGAGGGAAATGATAAAAATTAGAACAAAAATAAATGACAGACCAAAAATCAAACAAACAGACATAGAAAGGATCAATGAAACTAACACCTGGTTCTTTGAGAACATAAGGAGAATTGACAAACCCTTAGCCAGACTCATTAAGAGAGAAAGAGAGAAGGCTCAAATAAATAAAATTAGAAATGAAAGAGGAGAAATTAAAATGGATACCACAGAAATACAAAGAATTAGAAGAGAATAGTATGAAAATCAATATGCCAACAAATTGGATAACCTAGAAGAAATGAATAATTTTTAGACTCACACAACCTCCCAAAAGCAAATCAAGAAGAAATAGAAAAGCTGAATAGACCAATCAAGTGTATAGAGGTTGAAAGAGTCAGCAAAGTCTTCCCAAGAAAACAAAAGTCCAGGGCCCGATGGCTTCTCTGGAGAATTCTACCAAACATTCAAAGAAAATGTAATACCTATCTTTCTCAAGCTATTCCAAAAGATTGAAGAAGAAAGAATGCTTCTTAACTCATTCTATGGGGCCAACATCACCCTGATACCATAACCAGACCAGGACAACAAAAAGAAGGAAAATTACAGGTCAATAACATGGATGAACATAGACACAAAAATCCTCAACAAAATATTGGCAAACCAAATACAATAAACTAAAATGATCATACAACATGATCAAGTGGGATTCATGTCAGGGATGCAGGGACAGTTCAACATCTGCAAATCAATCAGTGTGATACACCACATTAACAAAATAAGGAATATAAATCACATGATCATCTCAATATATGCAGAGAAAACATTTGAAAAGGTCCAACTTCTGTTTATGAGAACTCTGCATAAAATATGTAGAGAGGGAAAGTATCTCAACATAATGAAGGCCATATATGACAAACCCAGGTCAACATCATACTAATTGTGAAAAACTGAAAGCCATCTCTCTGAGAACAGGAACAAGACAAGGGTGCCCACTCTTGCCACCTCCTGTTCAACATACTAATGGAGGATTTGGCCAGAGTAATCAGGTGAGAAAAAGAAATAAAAAGTATCCAAATTGGAAAAGAAGAAGTGAAACTCTCACTGTTTACAAATGACACGATCCTATATATAGAAAACCCTACGAATCCACTAGAAAACGTAGAAATAACAACTAGAGCAAAGTTTCACAGTGCAAAATCAACTTACAAATTCAGTTGAATTTCTATAAATAATAACGAACTAGCATAAAGAGAAGTCCAGAATACAATCTCTTTTACAATTGCAACAAAATAATAAATATCTAGGAAAAAATTTAACCAAGGAGGTGAAAGACCTACACACTGAAAACTATAAGGCAATTGAAGATATCATAAAAAAATGGAAACATATTACATGCTCATGAATTGGAAAAATAAATGTAGTTAAAATGTCCATATTTCCTAAAGAAATCTGCAGATTCAATGCAATCTCAGACAGAATTTCACATCAAACACCATTGTGTTTCCCCTTTTCTCCACTCGCTGTGAGCCCTGGGTGTCTGCTACCCAGCTGTTCCTGTGCCAGGCACCTCGTCTGCCAGGACACAGCTGAGCTCACCTGCACATTTCCTCTTTTCAGGAAAAAGCTGGAAATGACTCTGAGGAGTTTAAACTTACCTCCCTTCATTCAGGATGGAGACAGAGCAGCAAGTATGGCTTCCACGTGGAGCCACTCAGCCTCTCCCCACGCCCTCCTGGGATCTGCCCTCCAGATTGATAGGAGCCCCTCTGAAAGGCAGGAAGATGCCTCAAGGATGCAAACACTCGAGTCAGGCACGATGTGTCCACGTGTAGATATGCTTTCCATGGGAAGCAAACAAACCAGACTGCACATGCTCATTTTAAGGTGGTACGTTTCCCTCATCAGAAATGTGCTCCAATTTTTTTTTACAATTTTTTATTGTGGTCTAAATAGTTTATAACATTGTGAAATTTCAGTTGCATCTTAATATATGTCAAATAGCATATAAATGTACCCCTGTGCCCTTTGTGTTCACCCTCCCCCTCCTTGCCCCTGCTAACGACTAAGTTGTTCTCTTTGTCCATAAATTTGTTTATATTTAACATATGAGTGAAGTCATACAGTGTTTGTATTTCTCTGTCTGGCTCATTTTGCTTAGCTTAATGCCCTCAAGTTTCGTCCATGTGGTTGTGAATGGGACAATTATATCTTTTTATGGCTGAGTGGTATTCCATTGTATATATATATATGTATATACCACATCTTCTTTATCCAATCATCAGTTTTTGGGCACTTGGGTCGCTACCATATCTTGGCTATTGTAAATAATGCTGCAATGAACACAGGGGTGCATAAGTCTCTTTGTATTGTTGATTTCAAGTTCTTTGGATAAATACCCAGTTGTGGGATAGCTGGGTCATATGCTATTTCTATTTTTAATTTTTTGAGAAATGTCCATACTGTTTTGCAAAGTGGCTGGATCAGTTTGAATTCCCACCAGCAGTGGATGAAGGTTCCCTTTTCTCTACAACCTCTCCAACATTTGTTATTTTTTGTCTTGGTGATTATAGCCATTCTAATGGGTATGAGATGATATCTAAGTGTACTTTTGATTTGCATTTCCCTGATGATTACAGACGTTTAGCATCTTTTCATGTACCTATTGGTCATCTGTATATCTTCTTTGGAAAGATGTCTGTTCATATCCTCTGCCCACTTTTTGGTTGGGTTGTTTATTTTTTCCAGTTCAGATGTGTGAGCTCTTTATATATTATGGAGATTAACCCCTTATCAGATACATGATTTGCAAAAATTGTCTTCCAGTTGCTGGGTTGTTTTTCATTTTGATCTTGATTTCATTTGCCTTCCAGAAGCTATATAGTCTGATGAAGTCCCACTTATTTAGTTTCTCTTTTGTTTCCCGTGTCTGAGTGGACATTGCATTTGTGAAGATCCTTTTAAAGCTGATGGCAAAGAGTGTACTGCCTATATTTTCTTCCAGAAGTTTTATGGTTTCCTGTCTTACCTTCAAATCTTTGATCCATTTTGAGTCTATTTTTTTGTATGGAGAAGGACAATGATCTACTTTCATTCTTTTGCGTGTGGCTGTCCAGTTTTCCCAGTACCATTTATTGAAGAGGATTTCCTTTCTCCATTGTATGTTCTTGGCTCCTTTGTCAAAGATTAGCTGTCCATAGATGTTTGGTTGTGTTTCTGGGCTTTAAATTCTGTTCCATTGATCTGTGTGTCTGTTCTTGTACCAGCACCATGCTGTTTTGATTACTATAGCTTTGTAATAGGTTTTGAAGTCAGGGATTGCAATGCCACCAGCTTTGTTCGTGTTTCTCAGGATTGCTTTGGCTATTCAGGGTCTTTTCTTGCTCCAGATGAATTTTAAGATTCTTTGTTATATTTCTGTGAAGAATGTCATTGGGATTTTGATTGGAATTCATTGACTCTTTAAATTCCTTTAGGTATTATGGCCATTTTAACCATGTTTATTCTTCCAATCCACGTCCAGGGAATATCTTTCCATTTATTTATGTCATTAGTGATTTCTTTCAGTAATGTCTTATAGTTTTCCTTATATATATAGATTTTCCTTATAGAATAGGTCTTTCACCTTCTTGGTTAAATTTATTCCTAGATATTTTATTATTTTTGTTGCAGTCGTAAAAGGGCTTGTATTCTTGAGTTCTTGTTCTGTTAGTTCATTATTAGTGTATAGAAATGAGACGAATTTTTCCTGCCTAATTGCTCTGGCCACAACCTCTAACACTATGTTGAATAAGAGTGGTGAGAGTTGGCACCCTGTCATGTTCCTGTTCTCCATGGGATGACTTTCAGTTTTCCCCATTGAATATGACGTTGGCAGTGGTTTTGTCATGTGTGGCCTTTATTATGTTGAGGTATTTTCCTCCTAGACCCATTTTATTGAGCGTTTTTATCATGAATGGATGTTGGATATTGTCAAATGCTTTCTCTGCATCTATGGAGATGATCACGTGGTTTTTGTTCCTCCTTTGGTTAATATGGCATATCACATTGACTAATTTGCAGATGTTGAACCATCCTCGTGTTGCTGGTATGAATCCCCCTTGATCATGGTGTATTATCTTTTTAATGTATTGCTGTATTTGTTTTGCCAATATTTTGTTGAGGATTTTTGCATCTATGTTCATTAGCAATATTGGCCTGTAATTTTCCTTCTTTGTGTTGTCCATGTCTGGTTTTGGGATCAGGGTGATGCTGGCCTCATAGAATGTGTTAGAAATAGTTCCATCTTCCTCAATTTTTTGGAATAGTTTGAGAAAAATAGGTGATAAATTGTCTTTGAATATTTGGTAGAATTCTCCCAAGAAGCTCTCTGGTCCTGGACTTATATTTTTGGGGAGGTTTTTGATTACTGTTTCAATCTCTTTACTTGTGATTGGTCTATTCAGATTCTCTATTTCTTCTTGATTCAGTTTTGGGAGATTGTAAGAGTCTAAGAATTTATCCAAGAAATGTACTCCAATCTTGAAGAAAAAGTGTTCTATTTAAGTCAAACAACCTAAATCACTAGCAATTTGACATATTATATGATTTTGCTCATTATTACTGACTCAGGCACCTGAAGCAAAACTTACTAATACCTACACACACATGTAGCCCCAGCAATGCCAAGAATGGCCAGAAAGGATGCCTGAGGGGCGGCCAGCTGGACAGTCTCAGGAAGGAAAGTGCCATCCAGCGGGTGTCTCTGGGGGCCTTGGGTGTCTCAGCCAGGCTACCCTGTCCAACGGAGGGCTCTGGCTGCAAACGGGGTCATCGCATCATAGCCACTCTGACATCTCCTGCAAAACCCAACTGCAAACTTGGGCTTCATTATAAACCGTGATAGTTATAATTCATCCAGGAGAGGAGGAACAGACTCACCCAGACTAGAGCACAGGCCACCGGGGCAAGGGGTGGTCTTCCTGATCTTTCCCTTACTAATCCTTCAGCAGGTGGTCCTGAGGTGCTCTGGGAGCTGGGGCATAAGGGTGGGAATAACAGGCCCTGCCTTGTGGAGGGTCGAGGCCTCTCTCCTCCTCTGTCCCAGACCCAGCACTGCTGTTTTGTCTTTGTATAATCAATCAAAAGCTGGATATCAGTAATAAATTATTCTCTACCCAGATTTAGTAAGAATAATGCCAATTGGAGCGCCAGAAATGCATAGTAAACATTAAGTGCTCTCCATGATTCTTATTCCCCTCCAAGTAAATCTAACCCTCTTCCCACTGCTCCACTCCTGTGCATCTCACTGTACATCTGAAGTGCTGGATATTTATGGCATCACCAGGTATGGGATTCACTCTAATTCCCCCAAGCCATGAATTGTCAAATTAGCTTAAATTAGCATCAAGTCCTCATCTGAAAACCCCATGCACGCCCCTCTGTGGGGTGGAATCCTGTATCTCACCCCATCCCCCATGAGTTCACTCAGATGACTTAGCCCCCCTGCCACCGCAGCTGGTCCTAGGACGCAGTCTACTTGCTTTTTGGTCCCTAAGCCCTTCCTCCCCTTGGTTGCTCTTTTGTGAATACCTTCCTTAGGACACTCCTGATGCCAATCCCAGCCCCGGGCCTTTGCACGCTGCTTCCTCAGGGTGCTGCTTCATGTAAACCTGGGACCCAGGGCGGGATACACAGATCTCAGGTGGGGATGGCCTGCACACATGTTCCCCCCAGGAAAAGCTTACAAAGAAGGGAGGAAGGGGTATTTGGCTACAGTCACTTTAGTGGCATCTCCGGACGTCTTTCGCTGTCAGGATCTGACCGCAACCTCAGAATCTGTACCGCACACCACATTAGGGGCACCTCCGGAGGAAAAGCTGATTTCTGGTGACTGCAGGCAGGCTGGACAGAAGGAAGGGAATGTCCATGGGAAGGCCAGACCCAAGCTTGCCTGAGAGGCAGGAAGCCCTACACAGGCTGCAACCAGGTCGGAAAGACAGGCTTGGCTTGTCAGGAGGGAGGGAGGCTGGGGAGGAGAGCAGCGCCCACCCATGGGCCCTCCCCACACACACGCTTCACAGAAAATGTGCGGACTGCATATACGATGGTGGTTCCATAGATAGTACCATGTAGCCTGGGTGTGTAGAAGCCTACGCCATCTAGGTTTGTGTGATGTTCTCACAATGACAGAATCACCTAATGACGCATTTCTCAGAATGTGTCCCTGTTGCTAATTGACGTGTGACTGAACATAAATGGAGGATGATGGTGGGTTCACTTACTAGTGTCCCTTCTCCCGGAGGTCAGAACTCACACCAGGCCTGTGACCGATGTTCCAAATTCACATAATGGGAAACCAGGGTGGGGCTCTTGGTCATACATAACTTTCGACAGAAGGAAAATATCTAATGAATCATAGCCGTTTGAAATTGCAGTCAGGCAGGTGCCTTAGTGTCGACGGTGATGATCCATTAACACGCTCTAGTCTGGCTGCTGTTGTTTGCTTGTTCAGTGCAGTACAAAAAAACCCCAGCTTATCAACAAGGTTTCTAATTTGTTTTAAAGCATAATAACCACTTTGCCTCACACTCAGTGCAGAATGAGTACGGTTCTCAAAATATCACCAACTCCAGCTCAGAATCAATCCTGCACTCTTTATTTGACTAACTCAATGCTTAATTTAATTTAAAATTACACTGGACCACAGCTACTAACATTGCCTCTAACTTCCTAGAGATAAAATTTCACCTCTGATGCCTCAGATTAGGTTTCTAATTTTAAAAAACAATAATAATTAAATGCAAAATTAATGGGAGGTATACTTTTTCTAAGATTTTTTTTCAGTTCTCTTTGAAAAATTGTGCTTTATCAAGCTGTTAGAACAAACACAGATTTAACACTGCAGGAGACTAACAGCTCTTTTGTTTCTCTTCTTGATGCTTCTTCCTTCCAGCAGTGCTCCCCTTCCCTCTCGGGGGACAGCAGAGGTAGAGACACAGATCTGGTTGTGGTTTTTAAAGCTGGGAGGAGGCCCATCCTGACTCTGCCTCATACAGACGGGGGAGTGGCATCTACTGGCTCCTCTGTCCCCATCCCATTGAAACAGCATGACTACCCCAAAGCAAGGGCAGATGAAGAAGACAGTCTTGGCCATGGCCTGGTGCTGCTCTCATGGGCAAGACATTGCCCTCCTCCAGCTGTGCCCCCTTGGAACACTGCATGACACAATGCCAATGCCAAGGCTGACAGGGGCAGAAGGCCAGGGGACACTAGCTTCACTCCAACCTGCTGCTGCTGAGCTTCCATCAGGTCCATGTGCACAGTGATGCAATCAAGAGGACTGTCCACTGGCTAGTCTTCAGAGCAAGAGCAAACACAGGCCTCAGTGCAGGTCAGTAGACGACACCCAGGGAAAACAGGCCAAGAGTCAGGAAACAGGCATGTGCCTCCCTACACACTCATGGCTCCTCCATGAACTCGGTCCTCTGGAAATCATGAAGCCAAAAAGGAGACTATTTTGAAGACACTCTGCTTCAAGCCCCTTTCCACACTCACTGCATATGGCCCAAAGAAAGGTCATCTCCACTTGTGCAGCTTCTCTCCCCTCTGACAGTAAGTGTGCACACATTTGTTTAGGAATCCCGTGGGAAACTCAACTGGAAAATAGGAATGTAAGGGAGCTGGTCACCCCACAATGCCTCACTTTCAACTGAGTGAGGAGATTTCCATGGACTTGAATGTTTCACTGAGTCATCAAAATGACCTGCTCTTAGCTAACACTGGACAAAACCTCTTCCCACACACACCCACATTTGAAGTGAAATGTCCATTGCCCTGCAGTAAATATAAATGGTAACTTAAGATATCTGTATATGTTGCACGATGTTTTCATTGTGGTTGTTTTGTGATTGGAAAAAAGAGGAAGAAACGTTAGGATAAGAAAAACATGGGTAAATTGGGGGCCACAGTAAACAAGGTGCATTTTCATCCAGTTCTAGGGCCTCAGGGCTTCCTGGATCGGCGCCCCCTTGATGGTCAGCCCATGCAGACAGGGTGGGCCCAGTGGCATCCGTGTGGTGGAATCCCATCCAGGTGATTTCTGAAGGCGAGTTCAGGGTCTAAACATCACATTGTGAAGATGTTTGTCCAGGTGTTCAAAGTCATCATTACCAGCTCGGCTATCAGAAATTATATACACGGCAAATGGAAAGAACTATGTTTTTAATGGATTCTTGTTCAAACTCAACTATTGTGATCAATGTGAGCAGGTAATCATACAGACGCACAGTCTGAAGTTGCCACGTAAAAAAAAACATGATCAAGCTCCAGAGCATTTGTCATAATAAGCCTGATGAGCTTAAAAGGATAGCTTGTTTTTGAGGGTGGAAAATGCAAAGTCGTGTTTAAGGATTGTTTCTTTTTTAATCCAATAGTTTGAATAGAAAATGACAATTCTTACAAAGAACCAGCATTAAAGAATAATCAAAAATATCTTTCATTTAAGAAGTTTATCAAAAACATGCCATATTCATCGTTTCTCAGTAAAAATACAACAAGCCTTCATTGAGTAGTTACTGAGTCCTGGCACTTACATAGGTTTTATATTTAATTTTCACAACCTAATCTAGGTACATTCTCATTGTACATATACGGAAACTGCGACCTAAATTTTTAAGCAGCTGGTCACATCGGCAGTGTCAGAACTGGTCACTCACGCCTGCCCAACACCCTCTGTCCAATCGTGGAATGCGTGCCCTCAGCCCCCATAGTGTGCTCCACGATTTACCTTCCCCTCCAGTCTCACACCACCCTTCATTTCAAAGCACGAAACCAAAGCTTGAGTTGGTTTCTTCAGCAAATTTGGAAAACTAGACCCTAGGTTTGCTCTAGAAGCAAACTCACGATAATCAGGATTTGTGTCTCACACCATGAGCCCCACATGGGATAAGTCCTTCATGGGCCACACTGGGAAGGGGCCATGCTCAGCCTCATGCTCTGCAGTCTTGGTATTCCAGACAACTTTTTAAACAGGAACCCTTACTTACTGCATTGTCACTGCCTCTGGGGGTGGGCTGGCCACAGGTCAGACTCTCGTCCTCCCTCCAGGAACA
Organism: Equus asinus; assembly: GCF_041296235.1. Taxonomy (NCBI): domain Eukaryota; kingdom Metazoa; phylum Chordata; class Mammalia; order Perissodactyla; family Equidae; genus Equus; species Equus asinus. The sequence continues at coordinate 6,751 of NW_027225344.1, read as the reverse complement.
GGCTGGTGGACAGCTCTGGACTCACAGGGTCTGCGTTCAGTGGGGCAGGCCTGAGTTATGAGATGAGCGGTGGCACATCCTGCCCCAGGTTCTCTCCTTGGCTGTGCGGAGAGGTCTGAAGACTTTCCAGCACCAAAGGCTTCCAAATGTCTCATTTCCTTCCTCACAGGCCACAACCCCCATCAAGTAAAGTAGCTGCCTTAGATATCTGCTTATGTTAAAAAGCAAATGCATGCATTAGACAAATGAAGACACAGATCTGATGACTCAGTGTGATCGGAATACTGAGTAATTTTTTCACATTTTAATAAATTATTCTCCCAACATAGGCACTAATTAAATCATCATTATACTGAGTCTAGGACTGAGGATGTCAAAGACTCATCAATTTTAGGGAAAGGCAAAATAGATAGAATAAAATTCTATAGGACTAGGTGTGCATTTCATTTTCTCAGGTATGAAAGTTGCCCAGGTGTAAGAGAAGGATGAATGGCTTCAGGTAATTATAATAGAGAATCCTAAATGACTGTTAGAACCCTAGTCTAAGAATGTCTGCCCCAAAATGTATGTGTTATGCGGATGGCAGCAAGGACACAGCAAACTGTCACTGGCAACAGAAAAGGTTAAAGGAGACTTCTGTCTGTTGCGTTCTCCCTAAAGCTGGCCCTGAGACAGGCCTTGGGTACAGGAGGTGACCCCAGGAAACACCCCAGTGTGGGAAGTGACACTGGGACGGGAGTGGTGTGGGAATACGGGACGGGTAGCAAACTAGTTACCTTGTGGGCGATAAAGGATGGACACCCAAAGGGACCCTCTGAGAGACATGTGAATACGTCCCAGTCACTCTGCAGGGACCGGAAGTCTGGCTTTTATCCTCCAGTTCCTGCTCCTGGTTGTTGTGAACCCCTGGCCAGCACAGCAAGGTGCCCTCGGTCAGGGAAATGGATGCTGCTGGTCATGTGGACTAGTCCCAAGTACCTCTCAGTGGGCAGAAGATGGGGCATGTGAGTGCGAATTTTAGGTTCCAAGTCTGTCCTCTCGGCATCGAGGAGGCTGGGGCTCTGCGGCCAGGAGCTCTGGGGAGACAGAAGCGGGTGGCTCATCCCCACAGGCCTGGAACAGCATTCTCTGGGGTTATACTCCCTTCCTTGTTTCTCTCTTTACTCAGTTTCCAAGAATTAGATTGAATTCAACTCTCCCCCTTATTCTTTCATGGAGGAGAGTAGGAAGGAGAGAAGCCTCCTGGTCAGACACTTCCAGCATAGGATGTGGTGCTGCTGCTTCAGAGCATCTGGCTTTGGTCCACCTGATCCTTGCAGCAGCTGTCTGGGTGGGAAGTGTGGGGAAGCAGACGTTCCCCGTTCCACAGTGCAGAGAACGTCAGGCTCCTCTTTGCCGAAATCTCCAGACTGGCCATGGACTCTCCTGCTGAGGCCTCGTGGGGTGCCTCCATCCACACCTCCCAGATCCTCCTCCATATGGTGGCCGGCCCACTTCACACCCCCCAGGGTGTGCCCCTTGCTTGTGTCCTCATTGACACTGGAAATCCATGACTCTGTCGCCCACTTTGTTCTGCTGCAAATGGACCCTGAGCTGGGCTAAAGTGAGGCCTCCCCACCAACAGGAACAAATAAGCCACCAGGACCTAAATTTCCACAGAGGACAATCTGTCGTTCCTCCCATAGTTTCCTGTGGAGACATCCTGTGAACTCACCCAGGTGTGCAACCACTCTTCCAGGATGAGACCTGTGTCCTTGGCCACCACCATCTGGTGAAATCTGCCGACGATGCCCCAGTCTCCCGCTCACAGACATGGGTGAGCTGGCGGCACAATTAACCCACACCCAGGTGGGAGTTGGGGCCCCTGGGGAGCTCAGAGCCCTGCTGTGACACAGATGCCAGTCCCATCTGCAGCCCAGCTCCCAGGACCTGGAAGCTCCTCCACACAGCCAGCCAGTGTCTGCTCTGCTGCATGAGAGTCAGTTACTCCAGGACACTCCCGGGCCCTCGGTGCACTGGGCAGGACCAGACAATGTCAGTAAGGTCACGGGGATGTAGACCGTACCCCGCAGCCACCTGACCCCCATCCCCAGCAGAACTGTTCTGGGCACACAGCGACCACCTCTTTCTCCACACCCCTCCCTCCTCACTGCCCCTGCCCACCCAGCTCTCTGCTTGGGGGGAGATTGAAGAGATGGACTCAGGGCTGCTTAAACTCAATGCACAGTCTAACATGACAGCCAGTGTTTTCTATGTCACTGATGGGTTCAGGAACTAGAAACTTATCTGAGGATTCTGTCCACCTCGGGATATTTTTTCTTGTTGCCTACAGAATACAAGAGCTTCATTCAAGTTTGCAACCAGGAGCTGTGGCATCAATAACCAAGCCCACAGGCCTCCCTCTGCAGTCTCCTTCACCAGTCTTTGCAGAAAATACTTATTTATTCTTTTGGACCCTGCACTCCCACCACACACACACTGCCTTTACCTTTGGGAAATGTAGGAGGAGCTCATAACAACCAAGGTCCATTAGGAAGAACAAGGGGATTCTGCAAGTTTTCCACTTATTAATGAGAAACATTCTTGGATTGAATAGGCTTTTGCTTGATTCCAGGGAATAGAATGAGTCTGATGAATTGATTCTTTCTTTTAGTGACATCTTTTTTCTTTGCTAAACTACAACAGTTTGAAAAGCACAACAGGGCTTAACACACGGCCAGTCCAAGGCCTCATCCCAGGTTTCCAAGAAGGAAAGAGGGCAGCAATGGGGGTAAAGGCATGATCCTGCCTGGAAGCATCTACAGGCACCTGTGGGAGCTGGGTGTAGAGGAGAAGTAATGGGCTCTGGGGGAGGGTTCCCAGAGCAGACTGTGGTGACAGGTGAACTGAGGAAGGGGCAGAGAGGTCAGGAGCACAGAGGCCACAGAGGCAGGTGTCTCGGAGAGTGGGAGGCTGAGGTAGAGGCCTTCAAAGATCGGCTGGGAGAGGGTCTTGAGGGGCTTTGAGGCCTTGCTTAGAATTTGGGTGGTGCATGGGGAATGTTAGCGGCTGCATGACCGTCCCTAAGGTCTGGGCAGACAACCGTGCTGGAGGAGCGCAGAGTGGCTGAGAGATCCCAGTGGGAACTTCTCTCCTCTAGGATCAGTCCTCAAGCCCCAAGGTGAAATGGGAAAGTGAGAATCAAAAGTAAAGCTTCTGGGGCTGGCCTGGTTTGCAGCAGTTAAGTGCACATGTTCTGCTTCGGCGACCTGGGGTTCACTGGTTGGGATCCTGGGTGCGGACATGGCACCGCTTGGCACGTCATGCTGTGGTAGGCGTCCCACATATAAAGTAGAGGAAGATGGGCACAGATGTTAGCTCAGGGCCAGTCTTCCTCAACAAAAAGAGGAGGATTGGTAGCAGTTAGCTCAGGGATAATCTTCCTCAAAAAAAAAAAAAAATGAAAGTCCAGCTTCTGGGGGCTGGCCCTGTTGCCTAGTGGTTAAGTTTAGCACCATCTGCTTTGCTGACCATAGTTCACAGTTTCAGATCCCAGGCACAGACCTACACCACTCGTCAGCCATGCTGTGGTGGCATCCCACATACAAAAAAGAGTAAGACTGGCACAGATGTTGCCTCAGGGTGAATCTTCCTCAGGAAAGATAAAAAGTCCAGGTTCTGCACATTTTCACAGGTTCTGTGTGAATCTGGCAGTGGCTAAGACAGGATTCATGAGTGTTTCACACTGTCGTGGCTGAGTTGTGTCCCCCTAAAATCCTATATTGAAACCCTAACCCCAGGAATTCAGAATGTGACTGTATTCGGAGCCTTTAAAGAGGTGACCAAGGGAAAATGAGGTCACTAGGGTGGACCATAATCCAATGGGACTGGTGTCCTTATAAGAAGAGATCAGGACACAGACACACACAGAGGGATGACCATGTGAGGACACAGGGAGAAGACGGCATCTATAGATATGGGAGAGAGGCCTCAGGAGGAACTAGTTCTGCCTACGCCTTGATATCAGATTCCAGCCTCCAGACTGGAGACAACTGATGTCTGTGATTTAAACCGCCCCGTCTGTGTCTAAAGGGTGGATCAGCATGGGGCAGGGTCTAAAAACCTATGAAATTGTATGCAAAATTGTGAGTGTCTCCAGGAACAAAGCTCATTTTTTTCATAGAATAAGGAATGTCATTTTAATCTGATTTTTATATAGCCTTTCACTCCAACAGGTTAAGAACGACTACTCTAAGGTGACCTGACTGTGAGACGTCTGTTTTCTTAGCCTACTGTTAGTTCCTTTCTTAAACGTCCACTGAACAGCAGCAGCAGGACAGAGGCCAGATGCTGTCAGGAACCCGAGATCAATCAGAAGCAAGATTACTCTCAGAACATTTGTTATTCTAAAGCCAGACACTAGAATCTGGGAAATTGGCATCAAGGCAAAAAGTCTCTCGTTTCTGTTTCTTAGTCAAAGATCTTGTCTAGGCAGTGTCTTTGCAGTGACAGGAGGGTCTAATTCATGGGATGGTCCCAAGGGAGCCTCTTGTGGAGTGAGATGGGCTGGCTGGGGAGGATGGAGGAGGAAAGCTGGGAAGGTGGGAAGCAGGAAGGTTCCAAGGTGGCTCTCCCCTAGGAAAGTCAAGCACAAAGATACCCAACAAGCCAAGGTCCCCAATCCCATCACTGCCAGCTCACTGGGACCTATTACCTCATCTTGATCACTTGTTTCACAAAGGTATAAAATTACTCTGGAATTATTCATCAATGCATTTCCTGTTTAGAATAGTTGTGGAAAGTAACTGGACTCCCTTATCATAATTATTCCCAGGAAACCTAGTCTACATGGAGCTTTCTCCATGATAGTGCTGAGTCTTTAAGCATTTTCCATGTTTTCAAGGGTCTGATGGTAAGAAGATAGCAAAGACATTCCATCCTGAGAATGAGCAGGATCTGAAGGTGGTGACTCTGGTCTCCAGACAAATACCACATCCTGGAACCCACGGCCTCTGGGCCCTGGAGACATACAGGTTCAAATCTCGAGATTCATAGAGGATTCAGAAGTAGGACTTCTGGGACAATGAGTCCTCGTTTAGAGGACAGTTGTGGAATTCAGCCACTTGATTGGACAGTTAGGAGTTTGCTCCTATTTCAGGCTTTGCAGCTGTCTAGCCTCTCTCTCACCGTCCCCATTTGTTTTTTTTTTTTTTCTTCTCAATTGAGTTTCAGGCCATTCTCCTCTCTTCTGCTATGTATCATTGTCATCTGTGTTCCCTTGCCTTTTATTTCAAGACTTATTTCCTGAATCAGCTTTGCTTCTGCCTTGGTTGTGAGCATCAGAGTCTCTTGTTTTGTAGGCAGCCCCAGAAGGAGAGAAATTAGGGGCCACAGAGGCCATCGGATTCTGAGACACTTTCTGCACCTTATGGTTTACAGTCTCCAATGATTGTGTTAGTTTTTTGGATATTTCCAAAAAAGGAGAAGTGACCCATTGTAGCAGTGTGTGTGTTCACTCCCTAGTATATTTTCCAACCCTGTGAGAACATGGTCAATTTTTTATAGAGTCACTGGTTTGCCCAAAGAGTACTCCCGTCTCGTACAGGAAAACTGATCTTGACATCCACACTGAAACTCCGACTTCATCACTCTGTCATTAATTCCCCCTGGACAACTCCTTCAAAGCATCTACGGGAGGTATATCCCCACTCTCTCATCTGTAGCTTTGATCCATTTAACGACTTAAAATCTTCCTACTATCTTGTCACAATCCCACCCATAATATTTAAGCATTTTTGGTTGGTTCTGTCTTTTTAAATATATAAAAAACATGCATAAACATCTAAGTAATTATCTTTGTAAGCTGTGTTAGTGAGGGTTCCCTAGAAAACACAACTTAGGGCAAGTTTATGTGATCACAGTTTATGGGGGTGCAGTCCCAGGGAATCAGGAAGGAGGGAGAGGGAGAAATCAGACACAGGAGAACGGAGCGCAAGAACGACAGACAGCAGCACCCACCCGCCCAGCTGGTCGTGAGTGCGGCTGACTGCTCTGTGTTTGCAGAGAGACCTGATAGTCAGCCACCTTGCAGGAGAGTCTCTCCAGGTGGAGAAACTTAACAACTGCCTCCCGCTCATCAAAATTTACCCAATAGGAGCATCGCCCAGCCTCTCCAGGCTGCTGCTGGGGAAGCCAGGAAGCCCTCCCAGTGCCTACCCGCTGGGAGTCCCAATGTGGATCCCTGTCAGCCAGTTAGTCAAGGACTGGGTTTCCCAGTCTGTGGTGACCTGACTCAGGACTATGGACAGTGCACAGCTGCCCGTGGTCCCTGAGCCCAGATGCAAGGCAACACAGGTTTCCCCTGGGCCCTTGATGCCCCTGCTGCTTCTCACACACAGACCGTGTTGACCGGTGTGTGAAGTTCTGTGTCCTGGTGCCCCAATGAAGCACATCCCTCAGCATTCACCTGCTTTGGTTCCCCTCCTCCTGTATCTCTGGGAGTTTTTTATATATTCTAGATACAACTCCTTTTATGGATGTATGATTTGAAAATACTTTATCCCTATGTATGGCTTGTTTTTTATTCTATTAAGATTATCATTTAATCACATTTTGGTGTAATATCTGAGGAATTTTTGCCAACCCCAAGGTCATAAATATTTTCTTCTACAATGGAGATTGGCAAACTTTTTCTGAAATGGGCCAGATAGGAAATATCTTTGGCTTTGCAGGCCATACACGATCTCCATTGCATGTTGGTCTCTCTCTGTCT